>NC_057810.1:562351562-562651562 GCF_018294505.1 Triticum aestivum | reverse complement strand
ACCTCCTTTAAACCGGCAGACGAAATAGTCAAATTCCAAGTCCATCCAACAGACCCTACAAAAATGGCCTCCATCGGGGCACAATTAAACCCTGATGTAGACGCCACACTACGAGAATTCCTACGCGAAAATTGGGACATTTTTTCCTGGCACCCTTCATACATGCCAGGAATCCCACGTAGGCTGGCCGAGCACAGCTTAAACACCCTAAAAGGATTCAAGCCTGTCAAGCAGGCTCTTCGGCGTTTCTCTGAACCTAAGAGACAAGCCATGGGAGAGGAGCTAGCCAAACTACTGGAAGCCGGATTTATCAGAGATATAAAACATCCGTACTGGCTAGCAAACTTGGTGATGGTACCAAAGAAGGATAAATCTTGGCGCCTATGCCTCGATTTCAAGGACCTCAATAAGGCTTGCCCAAAGTATCCCTTCCCCCTCCCCCGTATTGATCAAATCATCAATACTACCGCAGGACACGATTCATTGTGTTTCCTCGAAGCATACTCTGGCTACCACCAAATTAAGATGGCAGAGCCAGACCAAGCCACAACGGCATTTATCACCCCGTACGGCCCATTCTGCTTCAGCACAATGCCCTTCGGGCTCAAAAACGCTGGCACAACATATCAGCGCATGATTCAGACATGTCTGGCCAACCAAATCGGCAAAACAGTTGAAGCATACGCGGATGACGTGGTCTTCAAAACCAAACATGTCGAAACTCTAGTAGACGACTTGAGGCTCACGTTCGATAACCTCCGAACATATGACATCCAGCTTAACCCGGAAAAATGCGTTTTCGGCATACCGGACGGAAAGCTCTTGGGCTTCATCGTATCTGGTAGGGGAATTGAAGCAAACCCAGCCAAGATTCGAGCTCTGTCACAATTGGATATTCCAAAGGACCTCAAACAAATACAAAAACTGACTGGATGCGTGGCGGCTCTAAGCCGCTTCATCTCCCGCTTGGAAGAAAAAGCATTACCCCTTTATCGCCTCCTCCGGCGCACCGAACTCTTTGAATGGACGGATGCTGCCACTGCCGGACTCGAAGAAATAAAATCCATATTGGCAACAAACCCGGTCCTGGCCGCGCCTAACATCGGCGAACCAATGCTATTATACATCGTGGCAACTCATCAAGTTGTAAGCATAGTGCTCGTCGTCGAACGAGAAACGGACAGACACAAACTCCCCCTTCAGAAACCAGTCTACTACGTGTCCACTATCCTCACTCCATGCAAGTCACGGTACCCGCATTACCAAAAGATAGCGTACGCAATGTTTATGGCATCCCGGAAGCTACGACACTACTTTCAAGAGTGTTCAATAACAGTAGCCTCTGAAGTACCTCTTAATGATATTATAAACAACCGCGACGCGACGGGCCGGATTGCCAAATGGGCCATTGAGCTCCTCCCGTTCGACATAACCTATAAGCCACGGCGAGCTATCAAGTCGCATGTTTTGTGCGACTTTTTTGCCAAATGGACAGAAGCTGAACTCCCTAAAGAGTACGACACATATTCCAACTGGATAATGCACTTCGACGGCTCCAAAATGCTAGTGGGTCTGGGGGTTGGCATCGTTTCGACGTCCCCAACAGGAGATACAGTCCAATATGTACTCCAGATAATGTATACGGACTCTAACAATGTAGCCGAATACGAGGCCCTTCTGCATGGTCTCCGGATGGCAGTCTCCATGGGCATTCAACGCCTAGAGGTGTGTGGGGATTTGAACCTCGCGATATCCCAAATAAATGGAGATTTTGATGCCAAAGATCTGAAAATGGCAGCATATCACAATGCCGTCCTAAAAATGTCAGCTCGGTTCGAGGGGCTCGAATTTCACCATATAGCCCCGGAAAACAATCAGGCGGCAGACGTCCTGGCACGCATCGGTGAAAAGCGCGATGCAGTCCCTCCCAACATTTTCTTGGAAAGACTATTCAAGCCATCCGTACAATTGGAAGGGGAGTCCGGAAATAATAACCCGGACTCAGCCGCACCACCTGACACCGGACATTCTGACACAACGGAAGGCTCTGCCAACGAAGTAACATCCTCAACCCATGTAATAATGACAGTCATTGCCCCGTGGACAGAACCATCTTAGCCTACCTAACTAGGTAGGAACTCCCCGAGGACCAAAACAAGGCACGCTGCATAGTGCGGCGATCTAAAGCCTACAAAGTCCATGAAGGAGAGCTTTACAAGAAAAGCACCACCGGAGTCCTTCAAAGATGTATCTCCAAAGAGGAAGGGCGGAACCTTCTGGCTGAAATTCATGCCGGACTCGGCGGGCACCATGCCACAGCCCGGGCCCTTGTGAGCAAGGCCTTCCGTACTAGATTTTATTGGCCGACGGCCCGGGCAGATGCTCAGGACTTAGTCCAACGATGCGTCGGTTGCCAATTATTTGCTAACCAAAGCCATATGCCACCCACCGCCCTCCAAACTATACCCATCACCTGGCCCTTCGTGGTCTGGGGGCTTGACATGGTCGGACCCCTTAAAGGGGGAACCCACAAGCAAAAATACTTATTGGTCATGGTTGACAAATTCACCAAATGGATAGAGGCCAAGCCTGTCAAGACGGTCGAATCCGGACCAGTGATAGACTTTATATCAGGGGTCGTACATCGTTACAGCGTCCCCACAGCATCATCACTGATAACGGCATGAACTTTACGGCCGACGAGGTAAAACTTTGGTGCAAAAACATGGGCATCAAGCTCGACTACGCTTCAGTCTATCAGCCACAAACTAACGGTCAAGTCGAACAGGCAAATGGTCTAATCATGAGCGGCATCAAACGCAGGCTAGTGCGGTCCCTCAAGGAATCTAACACGCACTGGGTAGAGGAGCTCGACTCCGTACTCTGGGGGCTGTGGACCACGCCGAATCGCACTATCGGATTCACACCATTTTTTATGGTATACGGTGCAGAGGCAGTCCTGCCCTGCGACATAATTCATGACTCACCTCACGTGCGCATGTATCTATACCAATATAAAAAGACCCAGTGGGGCAGATCCAACAGATCTCGGCCATCCATTAGCGTTAATCCGACAGTCCTTATTGTTCTAATGGTGAGCAACTAAACATGTTTAGTGCTAAACGTGTTTACTACTAATCAATCCTTTCTCTCCCGATCCCCTGCCTTACATACCCTTTCACACCAAAGGAAACTGCCACGGCGATTTAGCGCTAAACGCGTTTACTGCTAATCAATCCTTTCTCTCCCCGATTCCCTTCCTTACATACCCTTTCACATGAAAGGAAACTGCCACAGCGAACCGCCCCACGGCGCCGCCTCATCACCTCACTTCAGCAGCACACGCCGCCCCCATCGCATCAACCCGCAGCAGCTTCAAGGACGCCGCCCCTCACATCTCCGTACCGCCCTACCCATCGCCTATGCCTGGCCTAGGCTGTAGCAACGCCGCCGCAACTTCAAGGACGCCGGATGTCGGGACGCCGTGTTGACCGCTAGGCTGACTGGCGGGGACACGTCGGAGGTGCCGCCTGGACTGCCTGACCGTCCATCGCCGTCGGACTGTCAGGGACGCTGCCTGGCCATCCGTTGGCGTCAGGCTGTCGGACCATCGGGGACACTGCCTGGATCGCCTGCCCGTCCCTCTTGTCGGGATGTCGGGGAGACGCCACCTGGCTGTCCGTTGGCATCGGGTCGTCGGACCATCAGGGACACTGCCTGGACCGCCTGCACGTCCCTCTCCATCGGGCCGTCAGGAAGACGCCGCCTGGCCTAGGTCGTCAACACCACCATCAGGGGACACGCCGCTGTCAAACACATAGCCGCTAGGCCAGAGGTCTTTCATCTCTACTTTCTTCATTTCTTCCGGAGAATATTGATTCACGTTTCACTGAGCCTGTATGTACTAAAAACTGAACCCAAATCAGGCTTGGTAAAACTGAACCAAAAGCAGCCTTGTGTGCACACATTCAGTAGTTATTAAGCTTCATTACCAACGTGCGCTACGAAACAACTAGGTCACACAGTGATATGAAACTTTTGGTAGCAGCTGGGTAGTGGATCAGTTCTGCTAATTTGAATAGACTGTGTTTAGAGTTTTGGATTTCTCTTTTACCAGCCCGAGGACAAGGTATGTGCCCCCTCCCCTGGTCACTTGCATATACCATTAACTACGTTGGATTAGTACAATTTTCAACCCATTTGAAGGAAGAGATGGACCTGCCGCGGGTGGTGCGTACACAAAATATATCTTTTGATGCTATTTTTCTAAAGAAAACTCAGGTATATCTTCAAGCTGGATTAAGATTACACGTGCGTTGCACGTGCCCATTTACTAGTGAAGCAAGAGAAGCCGAACTCGATCGGCATGACAGGTTGGACGCATTGGAGGAGGATCGCGACGTAGCGAAAGCCCGTTCCGCATTCTACCAACAGCAGGCTCGAAGATACCAAAGTAGAGAAGTAAGGGCCAAAACTTACAATGTTGGCGAATTAGTTCTACGCCTGCTAGACAAGAAAAAGGACAAACTCAAGCCCAAGTGGGAATGTCCCTTCATAATTGACCAAGTCCTGACTGGTGGAGCGTACCGTCTATGAAATGCATCGGATAACCGACTCGAGCCAAACCCATGGAACGCAGCCTGCCTACGAAGATTCTACGCCTAGCTCCGGACTCTGTGTTCGTCTCCTTCCTCTGTCTATTTTTTACACATTAGTTGTCTTATATTTCTCTCCTTCTCCCTCTTTTTTCTATTACAGACTTCTAAGGGCTCATTTGCGCCTCGCTCGCACACAATTGACGCGCTGTCCGCGCTCACTATACCTGGGGGCTTTTTTAACAGAAACTTATTTATATGGGCCTCGTGCCCAACACATGCGTCACACTTCTGCATGTACCTTTTATTCACCATTATATGCATCGATATGACTTAAGTTTTGGCCAAGCTGGGTTGCCTGGCTCCTGTGCTTACCCCTACGTTCTCGATTGTTCGGCTAGGTGGTAAAGGGAGCACCTCTGCGATTGTTACTGTCGGGTCAGCCGGATGTGTACCTCAGACTGGGTGAAGCCGAAAGCTAGCGTTCTTAAGGGAATATTCGGTCGGTGAACCAAAATATGATTTTTACCTCGTTTATCTATCCGCCCCCAGATGCTTTTCTGCTTTTTTTGCAGTTTGGACATGCACTTTAGGGCATGCCTCCCAGGGAACGGAACTATTCTCCTTGGAAGATGTTTCTTACTAACAATGTAATATAACATAACTAGTTGGGCTCTTGTCTGATAAAGCACTAATGACCCCTATGCCTGGTCTCCACGCATGCCCCAGTTCTTACATAATCGAGAGGGTATTCGGACACACTCCAGACTATCGGGTCCCGAGGTTGAAGCGAAAAGGTCCGCTATGACAAATGATCTACAATCCGGCTAGATGGCATTTCACATATCATTTTAAATTACATAGTCAATTTGACTGGGTATATTCCTCTTCAATACCATCCAACAGGCTGTCTAGTTTACAGTCCTGTTGGGAATATTTTGCGGCCAACTCTACCTGGCTGTACACTAAACTGACAGGGATCTCCTTCCCATCGGGCCCCAAAGGTCCGACCTCGGCCATGTGGTTTGGGTCTGCCTTCGTGTACTGCGTCCTCACCATGGCCCAGGCTTCCCTGGCGCCTTGACGACAGGCCGATATCTTCCATAATCGGAACCGCCGCCGCGCTCCCTTCAGCTTCTCTACAAGCTCTCCAAGGCCTTCCGGCACGGAGACGGATGGCCACAAGGCCTGGGCGACGCCTTGCATCACCTGCCGAACTCGTTCCTGCAGTTGTGAGAGCTTGGGAAGAAGGTCACCCGTAGAACCGGGCATTTCCTCCGCAGGTCGACCTGTCAGCATACCTACAGACATAACGCTGTCAATTCGACTTCCTCGCTGAACTCTTCTTTTCATAGTTCGTTCAAGCACTTACTAAAAATGCCACGTCGAAGCCGCCGATTCTCTTTCACGGAGTCTGACAGCTGAGCACGAACATCCTTTAGTTCCTCACCCAGCTGGGTGTTGGCATCTTGAAGCTTGTTCTTCTCTTGCCTCACCCTTGTAAGCACCCCCTTGCCGGCCTTTAACCGGCGCAAGAGTTGCTACTTGTCCGGATCCACTCCGGCGCCATCTGCAATGTTATTGTCAGAATTGCACACATGCCGCACTTCTCAACATACTTATCTTTCAAAGCGTATATTACTAGAGGGGGTCTCTTTGGCCTTCCCTGTTGTGGCTAGTGCGGCCTTAAGTTGGGCTTTGCACTCTTCCAGCTCCTGGGACAGTCGGGTATTCTTTTCTATAAGATCCTGCATAACAAATGATCCTTAAATCAGTCATTCTAACGGTTCCATGTCTCGGGGGCTACTGACATATATAACCATCAAATTTTCTCACCCGTATGTCTTTTACATACTGCTCTGTGGCTCTGGCTAGACCATTTTGAGCGGCACGGAGGTACGTGTCTTCCGTATTAAAAGCGTCCAACGCCTCTTGGGAAAACCAAACGTCACGAAGAATAGTCCGGCGACGCATGTGGTTCATGGCACTCTCCACCTCAGACTTGGTGGCAGATAGCCCGTCCGCATCCTCTGTCGGAGAGCGTCCGGTGCGCGCCCCGTGTTCGCCTCCGCTTCTGGACCCGGCCTTGAAGCCCGGCTGGTGGACATAGTCCGGCAGGCGATCTTCTTCCTGAACAGAGCATGAGCGTTAGTATGCCTTGAGGGCATAAACCCTGGGCATTAAAATAGCATGCGTACCGTTGCACCAGCGTCTCGATCTAGTCTGCACTTCCTTTTGGCTCGCTGGGCCTCGATGGCCCTTGTTGGCTAGCCGCCGCGGGCTCG
Source organism: Triticum aestivum (assembly GCF_018294505.1). NCBI lineage: Eukaryota > Viridiplantae > Streptophyta > Magnoliopsida > Poales > Poaceae > Triticum > Triticum aestivum. The sequence goes on along the minus strand of NC_057810.1, from coordinate 562,644,682 downwards.
GCCCTCCGCCTCAAGGACTTCCCCTGCAAAAAACGCTGTTGGTATACGAAAATAAGCACGGATGGATCCTCTTGAAAATACTGGGACTTCGGTCTGAGTTACCTTTGAGGCTAGAAGTAGTCCAGGATAATCGGCCGTAATGGCCACTAAGGTGTTGTCCTTACTCAATTGATGAAACACCTCATGAATCAGCTCCACACATAAGTCCGGGTCCTCATGGGAGTACAGGTCGAGGGACCGTTCCGGGTCCTCGGGTTGTGGAGGAGGGTTGTTTATCTCCTTTACAGTCTGGCGTAGCTCCTGTGCTGAAATTGCTAGACTAAGTACTTAACTATGGGAATATGAAAATGGATGGGCAAGTGAAAGTGTTCGCTTACCCAGCTTGGAGGATTGTACATAGAAAATCCGCCTCGTGGGTTGACGCAGAGGAATTCCTCCTCTTCTCCCTTGTACAAAGCGGACAATATCTTCATTAGAGTGGCAGCCGAATCCGGCCCCTTATGGCCGCACCGGCTGACGTCGTCCTCCCCTGAAATCCCACATGGGGTGGCCTCTATATTGAAGCGGCTGCACCCCGCGCGTAATGCATGTGGCCATAACCTCGATCATGGTCTGTTCGGAATGAGCTAACAACCTTATCCGGCTCATCAGGTAAAGGACGTCCCTGTCATTTTCCTTCTGAGGGCTCCGTGGGCGCCAGCTCAGGCGCTTCTTCAAGGGAGCATTATCGAACTCAGGGAGGCCGATCCGTACAGGGTCCGGCAGAGGGACGTCTTCTATATAAAACCATTCTGAAAGCCAGTCTTTGGACGCCTTCTTTGGGGTTCCGGATAGATATCCGGCCCCGGTGATGCGCCATAGTTCGGCTCCGCCCACTTGATATATCGACCCCTCCTGAGAACGGGGCATGAGGTAGAACAATTTCTTCCATAGCGCAAAATGGGCATCGATGCCCAAAAGCAGCTCGCAAAGGGCTACGAAGCCCGCAATATGCAATATAGAGGCAGGCGTAACATTGTATAACTGGAGGCCATAGAACTCCAGGAGCCCCCGGAGAAACGGATGAACTGGAAATCCGAGCCCTCTTATTTAATAAGGGACAAGGCATACCCGCTCTCCTTTGGAGGGATTGGGGACGCTCTTCGCTGGCTCTCCGCCATTATAGGTGGCAATCCTGGCTCGAACTAGGACCATGTAAACTGGGGGAGAATCCCCTTGGCTTGGAGCGCTACTAGCTCTCTGTGTGGGACGGAACACCTCTCCCATCTCCAGGCTGAGGGCTGGGGGCAAGAGGAGGAGCTGCGTCGACCGGCCATGATGGAATGGATCTCTGTCGAATGCGCTCTGATGAATGCTCGTGGAGGGAAGATGGTGTGATTCGGATCTAAGTACCCACCTCTTTTATAGGCAGCCCATTTTCGTAGCTAGGGGGAAAATGAAAAAACACCCTGTCTTTTCGCATTCTTTTGACACGTGGAAGATGGCCATTATTGGGCGCAGAAGCTAAGGAGCGCAACATTCATCAGAAGCCGGACACTATTCGACAGGTATATGGGATTTGGAGAAGAACCCGTCTTGCAATGCCGAAGACAAATCTGCGCGCCGGACTCATCGTCATTGAAGCCTGGTTCGGGGGCTACTCAGAGAGTCCTGGATTAGGGGGTGTCCGTATGGCCGGACTATGAACTTTGGCCGGACTCCCGGACTATGAAGATACAAGATTGAAGACTTCGTCCTATGTCCGGATGGGACTTTCCTTGGCGTGGAAGGCAAGCTTGGCGATACGATATGTAGATCTCCTCCCATTGTAACCGACTCTGTGTAACCCTAGCCCTCTCCGGTGTCTATATAAACCGGAGAGTTTTAGTCCGTAGGACGAACAACAATCATACTATAGGCTAGCTTATAGGGTTTAGCCTCTATGATCTCGTGGTAGATCTACTCTTGTACTACCCATATCATCAATATTAATCAAGCAGGAGTAGGGTTTTACCTCCATCGAGAGGGCCCAAACCTGGGTAAAAACATCGTGTCCCTTGTCTCCTGTTACCATCCGCCTAGACGCACAGTTCGGGACCCCATACCCGAGATTCGCCGGTTTTGACACCGACACCCCCCTCTTAAATTTTGGACCTACTACAGGTCGGGGGTAGGATAGTAATCCCAGGTGTCCCAAATAGTGGGCGGGAGCGATTTTGGCCGTGCGCATGTGTGCTTAGGTGACCATTGTGTATGAATGTTTTTTGGAGGCGGTTGCGTGGCGTCTAGATGAAGTTACAAACCTACCCCAGTTTAGACCTTTGGACGTCGGGCCGGTAGGTTTCACGGGTCGGAGTTATTACAAAAGTAATTTCCTTGTACTACCAAACATTGGTCTCATGCGGTTTCGGGCGAGTAGAGGCTCTTTTGGCACTTGTTCAAAAAATGTAAACACAAGCATTCATGTTTAGAGTACTCTTGAACTATGAGGATTGACCTAAATAGACAATGTTATATTTGACCTTGTAAGTTTGAAAACGTCATTAAATTATCCGCTTCTTTTTGAAATTTTGACAATTGAAAATCCTATAACTAAGATTATTTTGGAATGGAGGAGCTAAATTTGAATCTATTTTGTACACGACTCACTACTAGGAAAAGGCCTACTAATGGCGCACCGGTTTTGCCTACTAATGGCGCACTACCGGTGTGCCATTACTATCACGCCACTAGTATTTTTTACTAATGGCGCCCCACTGGTGCGCCATTAGTATAGCCCACGGTGCGCCATTAGTATCTGGTATACTAATGGCGCACCACATAGAAGTGCGCCATTAGTAACATTTTTTCAAAAAAAAATTCATAATTTTTTTTTAAAAAAATACAATTTTTTTTAAATTCTTTTTCCAATTTTTTTTGTTTTTTCTTAATCTCAGGTCACTATGGCTTAATCTTGGGTCAATATGCTTAAACTTAGGTCAAATGGCACTCCATGGTCAAACTTCCCGAAAGGTCACCCATCCTCACACTACTCCAGCCCAAGCACGCTTAACTTCAAAGTTCTATCCAACCCCAACAATAGCTCACTTCACATGCACTTGTTGATATATCTAGCATGTCAATCCTATTATACCTTGTTGATGTCTAGGACTTTGTTCATGTTCATGACTATGATGAATATTTCAAACTTCCCGGTCATATTACGTATCATTTTTTGAAAAACAATTCAAAAACAATTCAAAACCAATTTTTTTCTATTACTAGTGGCGCACCACATCCATGGTGCGCCACTAGTAAGTTTGAATTTTTTTGAATTTTTTTGCCTCTAGATCTTGAAAGCCCCGTAACTTTTTCTGTTAGGTTTTTGGGGATTTTGAAAATGTTTAACGGGGTTTCCCCGATTAAATTTGGATGTAACTTTTCGAGTAGATGATTTTTTCATATAAAAAACTTTTTAATCCGAGTTCGTATGCAAAAGTTATGGCCATTTTACAAATTTCCAGAGAGATTTTGCAAATAAAGTCGAAATTCATATTTGTAAATTTTCCCAACAACTAGACCACATATCACATGGGAAACTTATTTTCTTTTTTTTTGACATTTTTATCATTTTCTTTTATTTTTTTTAAACTGAAAAGGCGGTCCACGGGGGGGGGTGCATTCGTGAACTTTTGGGCCAAGTTAGTAATGGCACGGTGCGCCATTACTAGTTTTGAAAAGAAAAAAAAGAAAAAAATGATTTTTTTTTGAAAAAACTTAGTAATGGCGCACCTATGGACAGTGCGCCATTACTAGTTAAAACTAGTAATGGCGCACTGTCCATAGGTGAACTAGTAATGGCGCACTGTCCATAGGTGCGCCATTACTAATAATTTTTTTATTTTTTTTTATTTTTTTCAAAACTACTAATGGAGCACGGTGGGTGTGGTGCGCCATTACTATGTCAACTAGTAATGGCGCACCACTCCCACGGTGCGCCATTAGTAGCTTTGAAAAAAAGATTACTAATGGCGCACCGTGGGATGTGGTGCGCCATTAGTATTTGCACACTAATGGCCCACCAACACATGGTGCGCCATTAGTATTTAGTAATGGCGCACCACATGTACAGTGCACTATTAGTGTCCATCCCATCTATAGCCCTTTACCTAGTAGTGACTACATATGCTATTATGTACAAAATCAGAGCAAAGATTGGTGCCCCCATAATTTAGGTATGATTTACAAATGCCATGATATCAAATTCAAATAATAGAATGGACTTCATGTTAAATTCGATTTTTTTAAACCACGTTAAGTTGAATTCAAATGTATGCTAGTTCATAGGTAGCTATTTATAATGTTCATTGTGTAACTTTCGTATGTATAATGTGCTTTAGACACACAACATGAACTATACTCACATTTATATTCGATTGCTAAACCGATGCACTGTCTGGAGTTCAAAATACTAACTATGTGGATCAATTGTGTCGAATAATAACATAGACATGCTCGAATTCGATAGAATCTAGATGTCTGATGGATCAATGACCGCTCCTTACGCGAATTGCAAATATCATGATCCCATCCTAATATTTGGATACAATTTATATCTTTAATCAATGTGTACATCAGTCTTTTACGTGTAGTTTCACTCTCCATCAGTGGTCTCTCACACATGCTCACACACTCTCTCCCGAGGTGTCTTTCTCGCACACATGCTCTAGATATAACCCTCCCTCCCTCTCGTAACCATTTACAACTCTTTTCACTAATCTTTATCACAAGCACTCTTCCTATTGCAAACATACACACGCAAAATCGCCATCGACCCTTTCTATATACGTGGACCAGCCTACGTGTCTCATGTACGCACATTATCTTTAGGCATGTCTCTCACGCATTGTCTCACACCTATCTTCCTAATCGACGAGTATGATTCTAGCAGAGCATTCTGTAGGATGCCCCTTAAAGTTAGGTTGGATGAATAGTAATATCAGAGATAAAGGGGTTACCTTAGTCTGAGAACCTAGGGTTACAAATCCTAGCCGGCTTGTCAGTGGACACAGAGTCCTTCACAATTTTGCTATCTTTGTCTTGTATGACTAGTCATCCATGGGTCTTCCTAAATGTGTCATGGGCCGACCAATGTGGCGCAGGATGGAACCGAACGAAGGGCCTCATCTCGACCCACCGGACCTCGCGCGGTGACACACCCTCTGCCCCCACGTCTCATTATATTCTCACACCCAGACATACCAACACAAACACCACACACACACACACAAATTCTGCTGGTGCGTCTATCCCCCCCTGCATATACACACTCAACAGAATGGAATCTCTCGTCGTGACGTCATATTCGTCTTTCTCTCTCTAGACCACTCTCATTTCTCGTGCTATCTCTCCCACCCACCCCCCCTGTCGGCCCCTCTATCCATGCCTCTCTCGAATACGTAATACACACGTACCTCTCTAGGCCACGCCAAATGCATCAATTACACATTCACACATGTTACATCACGTACCCCATTGATCTAAAAATCCCTCTCTTCATGTTTATTTCGTATACAATCTTCCTTTGGAATAAAGTGTGGCCTAAAAATTATTTTAGAGTTTCTACATATATACAACATTACAAAGTTATATGGAGGAGTACGAACGCTAATTTGCATTGCATGGTGCTCACAATGATATTTATTTCGCATTGTGAATTTGTATATTTTTATACTATATACCAAGTTAGTCATAATAAAGAGAAACGAAGAGCATCTCTCTCTCCATCGCATACCCCCCCCCTTGTACACCCCTTTCATGTATGCACACAAAACTATCTCCAGGTCCTCTAAAACTAAGCCCCTAGAAAATTCACGCATGTTTCATCTTTCTCTCGCGATATATGCAATGAGGAAAATTGTATTTGAAGCGAAAGCACAATACGTACATTGGACTTCAGAATCCACTCATTATGGTCACCATTTACGTTTAGTGGTTACTATACACTCACGGGCTCCCCCTACAACTCTGTAATTGCTCAGGACATGACTAGATGACCAGTTAAACGTGGCACCTCTAGTGTTGCATCACATTATCTCACTACCATCGTGCCCACCTATTGACTTTTAGCTACTCTACATCTACACTCTTATAAAATACATAAAATACACTCTTATAAAAAATAGAGTTGGTGATGATGGTGTGCCTGCCATCCTGCAATATAGGTCGTCCGATTTATATCTCACGGATAGGAAAGAAACTATGGCAATTTTGCAAAAGGGTACCCACACACCTCTCCACATTTGCAAATAAGGCCTTCCCTCATTCATCATTTTCTCTCACAACATAAACTAGTCATACAAATGCATCTTGATGTTACGTGTAACGCACGGGCATCTTGCTAGTAAGAATGAAAACAAGCGACAAAAAAAATTTGGACGGTGGTTCGAAGTCATGACCGCGGGCACAGCGGACAAGGTGGCCTTGTATTGGTCTGCCGAGCCATCTGTTTTAACACACATGAGCTGGTGTGGTGATTATACACACACACGCGCATGCACACGAACTACATGCACACAACACTCACACAAACACATGCACCCACTCACGCATGCAACACTCACACGTACACACGCAACCACGCACGCATGCAACACTCACACGCACACACGCACGCATGCATGCACACACCAGTACACCACACGACCAACAAACACTCTCACGCTCAAGTGCTCAACCTACACGTGCATGCGCACACATCAGGCCCTGACAGACACATACAAAACCAGGTGATTCCCGCGCACGGGTTGGAGTCTTGTCGCACCTGCATAAATTCGTGTTTATCTCACATTTTCCTTATGCGAACTGATAGGTGGGACCCACAAGGAACATGTTCAATTTAACTAGTCAACATGGCGCCACGCAGACTATTTGGCCGGTTAACAGAGTGCAATCCGATGCTGAACCGTGAGCAAGTGACCGTATAATCACCGCAAAACGTATATAGTGACCGTAATCAGCTAATTCTGAAGTTCGGTGACCGTATTACGCTTTTCTCTCTGTAGGCCCTCCAAAACTACATCTCTACATGTTCTCGCATGTTACATCTAACAACTATGCAATACAGCACTACTACTACATTATAACACAATAAATCATATGTGTTTTTAGTTTTACTAGCTATCATATTGTTAATTATTTAGTTTGCATACATTAAAATTGCCTTTGAAATGTATGGCGAGTTTCATCTACCGCGCAGGAAAAATCCCGCCCTTTCCTGTTTAATCGGGTTTGTATCGATGGATCGTGCGAAACAGCAAAACTATAGTACTATATAGTACAAGTGATAGTTCACTGGGCCATCGTGTCGTGTACTCCTCCATCGTAAGAGTGGAGCACTCACTTTCATAAATCTTCTAGTCCCTTTCGCCGACATGTGGGACATCAAGCTACTTGGTCCACGTGCCATACCGGAATACAGTGTAGAGCAGCCGGGGTGAAGCAACCCAGTCATGGCGCCGGCGTAGTAATGAGCAATGAGGCGTCAAATCACAAAGCTGCACCTTTCCCGCAGTTAAGTTGGAGGGACGAAGTAATAATGCTAAAAACAGAAGTTGGAGGGACGAAGCAACCATCATTTCACTCATTGCTGAATCCGCTTCTCCCTCATCTTCTTCAACTTAACCACGTGTTGCTTCTGTCGTTGTTCAGCTTCCTGTGGGACGCGGATCAGCTTGGTAAAGCACTGACACGTGGGACCGCATGTTAGCAAACCGCCAGGACAACGTCCTTTGAAAATAAGAAACCTCCCCCGCCATTCGCGCGGCAAAATCACCTCCTTTTTACTAATCTTGATTCTATAATTTTTTAGATCAATATAATTGAGATTTGTATAGATAGCACACAAGAGCAAAACCAAGTGGTACGGTTAAGGGCATCCACAATGTGTAGCCAAATATGAAAATAGCTTTTGGCATCGTGGGAACCATTGTGGACGGTGTTGGCAAAGCCAAAAAGATGGAACCGAAGCTCCCTAATTGATTGATTGAAGGAATAAAAAAATTCAACGTCTCTCCTCTTTCTCCCATGCTTGGACGCATGTAGTACAGTATAGAGCACAGAGTCTACTCCCCTGTCCCTTCTATCACAAATCACAAAGCCGTGAGGTGTCAAATCACAAAAGCACGGACGAAGCAACCATCATTTCACTCTTTGCTGACTCCGCTTCTCCATCGTCTTCTTCGAGAAACCATCTCACCGCACTAGTACTCATAGTAGTACTAGTCCTTTGATTCAACGGACTTCTGGATGCAAATAAGGCGGTTGCCTCGGCTTGTAGGCGGCACTTGCGAACGACTTACCGTGGTCTCCCTCAATGGTGTTCTCCGTCGAACACACTTCGTCAAACCACCAAAATAAGATATCGTCAACGTCACCGCAATGGGGAAGGAAGTCAAATATAGTTACTACCTCCATTTTTTTGTACACAAGTCCAGTATATCAAAATTACAATTTGCAAAAGGCCACTAACACTAGTCGAGGCAAAATTGATGGGGTTTGCCTCGTACTAGCAACCAAGGACATTAATATCCCCTGCATGCATGCGGAAGTGAGAAGGTTGGTTTGCATGGCGCTGCATTAATGAAACAATGAGGAGTGAGATGGTTAGCTCTTTGGTCTTTGGAGAAAAAATCACGCATTAATTGACACGCGAAACAAGGATTTGTATCGATTAAATCCCGCGAAGGAAAACCCCCGCCTTTCTTTTTTAACACTAGTACTCCTAGTACGTACGTACTTATCCTGTTTGGGTCTAGGCCTTGCATTGCCAAACTTCGCCACACATTTTTGCCAAGCTTGCCTAAAGTTTTCAAAATGAGAAGGAGGTACACTTGCGCACGGCTGTCGCGGTCGCACCGCACCCTCACACGGTCACTCCTGCACGCCGCGGTCGCACCGAACCCTTACACAATCGCTTCTGCACGCCGCAAAACCAACCAAGGGAACGCACCCTCACTGAGAAGTGTTGTCGCATGTGAACAAACCAAACTCAACCATCCTATCGTTGACACATAATTTTCGTTCATAGAGTATGTTTATCCAACCGCATGTTGGGGAGTATCCGCACGGCCCGTGCGGTGGTCTGTTGGGGAAGAAGAAGAGGTGAGGAAGAAGGAAAGAAGGGTTAGGAGACGTAGGATATTCATCCAACCGCCTGAAATGGAAGACTGGCCCAAGTCAGGTGACTTGCATAACAAATATATGTTTTTACACAGCAAAAGATTCATAAAAACAACAACATAAAGAAAAACTATCACTTCTCGCGGAAAGAGACGGGCTTGTCGTCTTTGGCTGCCAGCACGAACCAGCCGTAGCTGCCAACGTGTGTCTCCGCACCGTGGTTGTCCTCGGCCTCCAGCTACTCGTCCACGCGGAGCGTGCGGGCGCTCTGCACGGACGAGAGCACAGCCCGGTTCAAGTCGAGGACGTCTGGTTCTGCCTGCAGGAGGGCCTCGATGGCAGCGGCATCCGCGCGCTCCGCGTCGAGTCGAGCCTCCGCCGCTCGGTTCAAGTCCAGGACACCCGGTTCCGCCTGCAGGAGGGCGTTAATGAGAGCAGCATCCGCGCGCTCTGCGTCGAGTCGAGCCTCTGCCGCCTGGTTCAAGTCCAAGACGACCGGTTCCACCTGTAGGAGGGCCTTGATGGCAGCGGCATCCGCGTGCTCTGCCTCAAGTTGAGCCTCCACTGCCCAGTTCACATCCACGACATCTAGTTCCGCCTGCAGGAGAGCCTCGATGGCAGCGGCATGCATGCGCTCCGTGTCAAGTTGAGCCTCTGCCTCCCGGTCCTCCTTTAGTATCGCCATGTTGAACCACTGGTCCGCCTGCACCATGGGAGACTCGGATGCCGGCACGAAGTCGATGTCCATCGTCTCATACCCATTGGGGGCCTTCTGCGTCACGACCTCCGCCATGAACATTGGATCGGCTTCCTCCTCCTCGTAGCTTGGCTCCAGAGAACTCGGGGATTGGCCCGCCACAAAGCGAGCTTGGGAACGGAGGTCCGTGGCCCCGACCGCGGCCGCGATTTCTGCGCGGCGCTCCGATGTCAACATCTTCTAGTAAGTGATCTTGCGGCGGACCATGGCTTTCCAGCGAACTAGGGGACGCTTGATGCGGGCTAGGGGATCGAAAGGTGGGGGAATGGGCTGGAGATTAGGTGTGGTTTTAGGGCAGTGGCTGGCGTAGGCCGAGCAGCAAAGGTTCTGGTGTGAATAGTGGTTCCGATGACGACCAGTCAATCGGTTTTGACTATACATCACTCTTGTCGCATTCGCATTGCAACCCGGCACGCTGGACCCTCCATGTTGCTCACCGAATGGAACACACTTCGTCTTGCGTTTTCGCTCGCTTGAGGGACCGCCGTTGAGAGCAAACCGACGTCCCTCCCCCTCCCCTACCTGCGTCATTTATTATACTACCACTCCCTCCGTTTTATGCGGAGTAAATAAAAAAAGAGGGAGTATACTACGGATGAGGATCCCCTGACATGGCCGAGCCCATTGAGTAACTGGCATGCAGGGCCTAGCAAGCATGGGGTCCGCCAGTAAGTGACTGAAAGGGAGGGTAAGGCGGGGATACCTACATCAGAGGATCCACTTCCACTACTACTCCCTCCTTTCATTTACTATACAGGGCCTAATGCGTTTTTCAAGGCTAAATTTGACCAAACGTTAGAGTAATAATATATGACATGCAACTTACACAAAGCATACGGTCAAATTCGTATGTGAAAGGAGTTTCCAATGATATAATTTTCACATTATACATCTCATGTACTATAAATATTGTCAATAGTCAAATGCGGTTTTAAAAACGCATTAGAGCATGGTTAATAATATAGCCAGTCAATGGCTATGAGGGACTGCCATGTCATCTATAGCCATCATCTATTATATGCACTCATACGGTAGTGTGGGCTATGAGATTGGCTATTTCCCGCAAAAAGATATATAAGTTGGCTATTGTATTAGTACTTTTTTCCATCTCCTCTCTATCTCTTTCTTCATATTTATTGTACTAGTATTTAACTAGGAATGCGTATATAGCTAAGGCTCTTGCATGAGAGCTCACTCCCCTTACTTTTTCACATCTCTCTCCTCCACATAGGCCCTATATAAATGGAAGGAGGGAGTACAGATGTTGTCAGTACTCCACGTGTACTATTGGACAGGGAGCTTAAAAAAGTTACTATTGGACTGGCTATACGTGGCGAAATCCTAGTAGGAAGAGCATGCGCGAGAACAAGCACATTCACGTGGTTGAAAACAAATTGGAAACCATCTCGAGTACAAATCTAGGAGTACGTACGAATCTAACAATATTGATTGGGCGTTGTTGAATGTTGATACCTTTTTGATCAAAGTAGAGATACTTTGACTACACATAAAACTTATATGTAAACTAGAAAGGATAGGAGGGAGTATATTGTACATTCAAAAATGAAACGAACATTGAATACCCTTTATATATGATTTGCGGATGCTATGATCACCGGTTCAAAATTTTGAATCCGCCTTAGGTATCACGTGCCCCCACTCGTTCTCTCTCGATTTCATCTCGGGGTCCGAAGATCGATTGAAAGAGGACTAGGGTGGGTACATGCGAATGATACTCGGCGGAATGTTCAAATGAGGCATGCGGGAGGATGGACTCGACTGGAGGGCGACATGATCGATGGAGAAGAGGGTTGGAGAGGAATGAGAAATAAGCAAACGCCACATGATTATACTTGAACGGCTCAAATAAACAATAAGTTGTCTCGCTTGGCCTACATAGTGAAAGGCCTAATGCGCAACGCGGAGCACTGACGCTCAAATATGGCCGGGAAAACAGGGAAACCGACATGTGGGGCACACCCGTCGGGACGACGTAGCGCAGACTAGTCCAATGGAGGAGCTGGCCCATGACCTCCTCGCCACCGACAACCGTTCATGTGGGTCGTTGGGGCCAACAACGGGCGCAGCTCCAGCACCGCCTCTGGACACGGCGACCGCGGTGGGCGACACGCTCATATCGTCGCTAGACACAGTCGGTTTCAGTGTGCCGAGGGTGGCGTTAGTGCTGTGGCACGACCAACAATATGTTTGGTTTGTGCCCAAGGTTGCCCCATCAAAGCATTGGGTAGCCAAAATTTTGGTTGAGGTATTGGTTGCCCATGATTTGGCCGACATTGGCAAGAAAAATGAACTAGAGTTGGCTAGAGTCCATTGGCATGCCAAAAAAATGGCAACCATCCAAACAAAGACCAATCTTTGGGTCATGACCAAAATTTTGGTAAACTGCACTTTGGCCACAATCCAAACACACCCCAACACCTGGCTCGTCGAGGATGCACGGGGCGCCGCGACGCGTCCGCGAAGTGGTGTAGCATGGCCAACTACATCCTCAGGACCTGAGACCATGCCGGGTCGTCTTGCTTTTTCAATGACATGCGGGGATCGCATGTGAGCAAAGGGCATCTCCAACGTTGCCACAACCACAGCTGACTACCCTGGCACACCAAAACCCTCGTCCCTCGCGCCAGCTGCCCGCATTCATGTCGTCCATTCGTATGTCGTCATTAAGAGGCTCGGTGCCCGAGGAACCAACTCCGGTGACTTAAGGATGCACCCGGACGCTTGGCCTCACCGGAATGCGCTACTTAAAGCGGCAACGCCCAACTAACCTCCACACCATAGCGCATCGTCCTCCTACCTGGCACCACATCCTCCATGACCGCAAGTGTGAATGCTCTGCGGGACAGCTTGTCTTCGGGAATGAAGCTCGAGGTCGCCACCCTCGCTAAAGTCGCCTCTCACGACGCAATAGCGGCGTAGCCAGACGCGGACGCGACCGCACAAGCGATGGCCACGCTGGCGGCGGATGATGGGAGCACCGTCAGTGACGCGTCCTACTTGCTGCCGTCCAACATCCGGCACCGACGAGGTCGGGGACTCCTCCGAGGATGAGTAGGGCATGGGAGGTGGCAGGGCATGGTGTGCCAACTGGCCGGTCCTTATCCCGTGTTCTACTCTTCCTCGCCGGAGACCGCACCTTCACTTCACGGGTCTTGAACCCCGCCCCCGTACATAGAGATCGCAGATGGAGGACGTCGGTCACCGCCGTAGAATAGGTTTAGGGTCGGGTTTCTTTTATTTTTCTGTCCTATAAAAGTTCGAAATGTAATGAAAATCTGCCGTGTTTGCATTAATCTCGGCCGGTGTATATGAACTTTCACAATAATATACATATTGTAGGAGTACTAGCAAGATGCCCGTGCGTTGCACGGAAGATCAAGATCTTGTGGGAGAAAAGGATGAACGAGGGAAAGCCTTATCTGCAAATGTGGAGAGGAGTGCGGGTAAATTGTCATAGTTTCCTTCCTATCCGTTAGATATAGATCGGACGACCTATATTGCAGGATGACAGGCACACCATCATCACCAACTCTGCTTTTTATTGAACCGAGACAAATCTAACATGCGAAGTAAAATAAACACATAGGGTCTATACATACACAATTTATCTTAGGCACTCCAATAATACGCCCACTACACATTCACACAATTCACATCTTTCTACATCTACGGGAACCTACGAAAGGGTTAACGTAAATTGCCTCTCTCTCTCTCCTCCCCTGATTTTCATGGTGGTGGGCCCCTCCCTCCCCACAATCTACAATCACTAGCTCACACATTTCAAATTACGTTAATTGCGTAACTGGGATTGTGTAGGTGTAGCATTACTCGTCCTAAAAAACCCAACTAAGCCAACCTCCCAGCATATCGCGCGGGAAAAGACCCGGCCACGCCATTTTAGTCGGGATTACTGAATTACTAGTAGTAGTATCGATGGATCGCACGAAGCAACAAATTATTTTTTGAGGGGGCGAAACACCTAGTTTAAAAGGAAAAAAAGGTGGTACACTCACAGCACTCTAGTCGCGGTCGCATTGCACCCCACACACGTTCGGTCCTACACACGGCTCACGCAAACGGAACGCGCTTTGGCTTGCCTCTTCATTGACACGTGGGACTGCACTTGGAGAAACCGACCATGCTCCAAACTCCCCCCGCCCACCACGCGAAAATCCTCCCCCCCCCACAAAAATTCCCCCCCAATCCGATTGAACCGCCCTTCGGCCAACTAGCCAATAATATTCCCCAAACCCCCCTCCCCCCGTCCCCCTCCACTCCATTCGCTCCGCCGAAGTAGCCCTCCCCGCCGTGCCGGTACGTCGGCGCCGTGGTTCGTCGAGGGGCGCACGACGATCCTCTCACTCCCATAGTCCGCTCTCGTAGACTACCGTCCTCTAGCCGCGTCGCCACCTCTAACTACGTTCTTGTGGAGGCGCACGGCGGTCAGCGCCGCGACCGCTGGCGACATTCGTGTCGAGACGCATGGCGATCAGCTTCTCCCACGGTATGCACATTCTAGACTGAGGCCCCGTTCATGTCGGTGTAGCACTGAATGTTAGCTGATAGACACTGTTAATCTCACTGTTTGCCGAAGTAGTTTACTGTCAGTATGCTCTACTTAAGAAGCTTCCTTGCCCTGTTCTGCACTCAATCTGCTTAGCTGAGATGGCATGCCAAGGCTGATTAGTTGCTAAAATATCCTGCCATATATTTATTGTGACGTAGATTGCCATGGTCTAGTAGCCAATCTGTTAGGTGAAATAGCTCTACACCGTTTTATACTCGATCTTTGTTGCTGCGATGGCCTTCGATAGTTCGATGGCTGTGTGCTCGGCCTCATTGACTGCTGAAACAGCCTGCCATAATTTAGCACTCAAATCTGTTTGCTGAATTAGCTTTACATATATTTCGTTACTTAGATCTGCTCGTCCAAATATCTTGCCATAGCTTTAGACATCGACCTAGGTATTTTTTTCTGGACTTCATAAAAAAGCATATATGTTTTTCCTGTAATATCTAGTAGAAGAACTAATTTGTATGTCTAACAGATGGACAGGACTTGGATAACTTCTGCTCGAAGATTCTCCGCTGCATATGTCGAGGGGGTTGAAAACTTCATGAACTTTATCAGAGCTGAGTACGGTGGTCCGAAATCAGATGTGCTCTGCCCGTGTAGCAGTTGTATGAATTCAGTTACAAGACCCCAGTCAACTGTGCAAAATCATCTACACTTGTATGGGATGTCGGTCACATATACTAGGTGGGTTCATCATGGTGAAACTGTGAACGTCAATGTTATTGACTACGTGGAAGCAGCAGATCACCATCTTGATCTGCCTGATGCTCAGGTGGAAGAGGAGGAGGAGGTGGTGGTGGCGGAGCCAGTGAGTTTGACCAACATTGAAACAATGCTACGAAATGCTCGTGCATTCCGTGAACTTTCACCTGCAGAAGAAAAATGGTGGGCCCGCATGTTGGAACAATGCAACGTGGCTGTCACCCCAGGAAATAAGCTGTCAGTATTCTCAGCTATGGTCACCTTTCTTCAGGTGAAGACATCTGAGCGGATGACCAACAAATCATTCGATGCGATGTTGGCTGCTTTCCGCAAATCTTTCCCAGATGCGTCTGAGCTGCCACACACCTACAGTAAAATGAAGAATTTCCTTCGTGCAGTTGGAATTGGATATGATATGATCCATGTTTGTAAGAATAATTGTGTTCTGTTCCAGAAGGATTATGCCAACTTAAGTGAATGCCCGAAATGCAAATCATCAAGATGGAAAGATGGCGATGCTGTGAAGAGGATTCCTCATAATGTTCTGAGACATTTTCCAATTACACCAAGATTGCAGAGGTTGTTTCATGATGCTGAAACAAGAGAGGATGTACTGTGGCATTCTAGGAACCAGGAGTACAGAGATCAGAATGTAATGAGCCATCCATCTCATGGTAGTGAGTGGAAAAGCTTCAATGATAAACACAAAAAGTTTGCTGCTGACCCGAGAAACATTAGACTTGGCTTAGCTTCAGATGGATTTAACCCATTTGGCCACCAGAGCGCCACATATAGCATGTGGCCAGTGCTTGTTATCCCTTACAACATGCCTCCAAATGTCTGCACCAAAGAATCAAACTACATGATGGCCTTGCTCATCCCAGGTCCAAAAAGTCCTGGAAAGGATTTTGATTTGTTCATGGAGCCTCTTGTGGAGGAACTTCAACAGCTATGGAGGGTTGTTCTCACTCGAGACCTATATAGCAGCCCAACAGCTGATTTCTTTCTGCGTGCTGTTATAATTTGGTGCATCCATGTTTATCCGTCTTTGGGCACTATGTCAGGGCGAACGACACATGGTTACAATGCATGTGTTCGCTGTGACAGGAATCCGCTGTCATACGCAATACTTAGCAAGATCTGTTACATTGGACACCGTCGTTTCCTTGCCAAGGACAAGCCGCATCCTAGAAAATACCGAAGACATGTGTTCAATGCAAAGCATGAAAACCGTGATGCGCCAAAGAGGCTCACCGCCGATGAGTTGCAAGTGGAATTAGAGAAGGTCAGGCATATTACACCAGGAAACCATCCTGGTAATGGTAGCGGGAAAAGGAAGCATGGCAGGGCAGAAGAGAGATTATTGTTTACCCGCAGGTCCACTTTGTGGGACTTGGAGTATTGGAAAGATTTGGATCTGCGGCATAATCTTGATGTGATGCACATCGAGAAAAATATATGTGACAGCATTATCGGCACACTTCTTAATATTGAAGGCAAGACGAAAGATACCTTAAAATCTAGGATTGATTTGACACACCTGGGTATCAGAAAGGATTTGCAGGTGCAAGATGAAGGTAAACCATGGGATATGGCACCAGCTGTGTACGTCTTGGACAAGGTAAAAAGAAAAGAATTCTGCGAGGTCCTGTCACGTGTGAGATTCCCACATGGATTTGCTTCCAACCCTGAAAGGAGAGTCAGTGCAGATGGAAACAAGGTACAAGGGTTGAAAACTCATGACTGCCACGTCCTACTTCAAAGGGTTTTACCTGTTATCCTTAGAGGATTGGGCCGCCCTGACTTATACAGAGCAGTTGCAGAGTTGGGACAATTCTTCAGGGAACTCTGCAGTAGAAATATCAGGATAGATGCTTTGGAGCATCTTAGAGACAAGATACCAACTATCCTATGCGACCTTGAGAAGATATATCCTCCAGCCTTCTTTGATGTGATGGTGCATTTGGCTGTTCATCTACCTGATGAGGCACTACTTAGAGGTCCAGTACAGTATGGTGGATGTACCCTATTGAAAGGCGGCTAGGCACTTTCAAGGGCTATGTTAGGAACAGAGCTAGACCCGAGGGTTCCATTGCAGAGGCCTACATTGCTACAGAAGCGTTGACATTCTGCTCAAAATACATTGAAACAGCTGATCAGCTTAGCAAAGAGGTGGGTGAAGACAATCCCGGGCTCAATGTTTTCGATTATTCTTTTCGAGTTACAGGGAAGAGTCGACAAGAGGACAAACCTAAAGATTTGGACAAAATGGTTTGGTATGTGTTGAATAACTGTCCTGAGATACTACCTTATATCAAGTAAGTGCAGTACTGCAGCTTATACATCGTAATCTACCAAACTTGCAGCACATTCTTATATATTTAGACGTTTGACGCGATCACTATGTTGTGCAGCATCTACAAAAAGGAGTTACTGCCGCAAAATCCAAGAAACATTGACATACTGGTTATGGCAGGATTTGCGAAATGGTTCAAGAACCATGTAAGCTTTTGAATTGCACTGTCAATTTTTTTTAATATATTGAGAACATAAGATGATCAGCTTGTCTATTTTCTAACCATAGGTTAAGAAGAAGCGGGAGGATGGGTAGGCAGTTGATGATGCCCTTTACTAAATAGCAATGGGTCCTGATACTCGGGTAAGACATTATGAATCTTGCGTTGTTGGAGATGTGCGCTACAACACCCTTGCACGAGACGAAGGCAGGAAGACACAAAACAGTGCCATCATGAGCACGGATATGTATGACAAAGAGACAACTGAAATGTATGCTAACATAACAGACATTGTTCAGTTGAAGTATATCTCAAGTTTCGAGGATCATCGGTGTGTAGTTCTGTTGTGTTGTCGTTGGTATAACCTGTTTTCCAGGATCGGAAAACCCAGAGCTAATGATTATTTCAAATCCATCAATGTCAAGGCGGCATACCAGACCAAAGATCCTTTTATTTTGGCAAATCAAGCAACACATATATTTTTCTTGGAAGACACATTTGCACGTAGCGATGACTGGAGAGTATTGCAAAGGTTTCACGAGAGGAATTCGTTTAATGAAGTTGCACAACAAGATGATGCTTACACTGCTCCTGATGTACAAGATAATATAGATGTTCCTAATATCTTTGAGAACCATCACGTCAATGACACCAGCGAAAAGATTGCCTGTCGTGCTGTTGAAATACAAGAGTTGATCAAGAAGGAGCCAACGTTCGAGGACGTTGACGACGAAGAAGAAGATGACACCATGGGGAATTATGATTCAGACTGATACACATGGCGAAGATGCTGACGTTGCTGCTGTGGATGATGATTACATTGCTTTTGTCGTATTTGCCTGTCAGAAGACGTTTTTTTATCTACTATGTGAAATTGTGTTTGCTATGACAACTGAAACCTGATGAACATGTTGTTTAGTATTTTACTGTAAGAACATCACTTGTTATGTATGCTGATTTGTGTTTGGTGATTGTATGACAACTAAAACATGATGACATTGTTGTTTAGTTGTACTCATATTTAGCTGTGAAACTTGAATTTGATGACATAGTTTGCTGTTGGACTCCAATTTGCTCGACATCTTCGAATGTGAACAAAGCTGACCCGACAGGGCCTTTGCTATTTATTTATTCACGAGCAAAACAGGATACCCCCTGATTTCCATTAATAGAAATCATTAGATGTTCACAACACTATGCCCAGCCTGCTACACAGGTTCATTCATTACTAGTTTCAGCAAAGTGCTGATGTCATAGCCACTGAATACATCACGAGTTCTACATACATTGCAAATAAAGAGACAATCATCCTACAGAGCACATCAATTTTGCCCATTATCTTCACAAGCTCTTTCATCTCCTCATTGTTGTCAAGGCCGTTCAGCAGCTGTTGCTTGGCCATGGTCAGAGGAACTGCATCTTTAACCTTCTGCTCTGCATCTTCCTCTTCTGTCGTTCCTTCAGTTACTTGTCCAACACCCCAACCTGCTGGTATTGGGATTCCTCGGCTAACCAAATAATCAGCGTAGTTGCATTACCCCATGACGGTGTCCTGGACTAGGGGGTACTCACCACGTCGTCCCCCGATTAGTTAGATTGGGCCAAGGGCCCCCGGGGCCGCATACTCATGGGCCAGTTCGGACAGTTGCCGTATACAAGGAAGATTCCACAAGACTTGGCGATCAAGACAAGGACTCCTCCCCCACCGGCGTATTCGTCTAGGACTCTTGTTATCATAGGCCTCTGGTGCATTATATAAACCAGGGCCAGGATAGTCGACATATATACAATATACAACAATCATACCATAGGCTAGCTTCTAGGGTTTAGCCTCCTTGATCTCGTGGTAGATCCACTCTTGTAACACACATCATCAATATTAATCAAGCAGGACGTTGGGTTTTACCTCCATCGAGAGGGCCCGAACCTGGGTAGAAACATCGTGTCCCTTGTCTCCTGTTATCATTGATCCTAAGACGCACTGCTTGGGACCCCCTACCCGAGATCCGCCGGTTTTGACACCGATATTGGAGCTTTCATTGAGAGTTCCGCTGTGTGATCGGCGAAAGGATCAATGGCTCGCCTGCAGATCAACTACAACTTCGGCATCTTCGTCACCAGCTCGACTGGTCACCTTGGTTCGACCAAGGACTGCGCCCTACCTCCGATCGTCATGTTCGGATGAGGGCCTTCATCAACATCAACTCTGATCTCTATCAAGATCATGGAGGAATCATCCAGGGAGCCCGGGGGCTCAACGTCAACATTGCCCTCGGGCGACCGTACTGTTTTTCTGGACAGCGGACTTGTGTCCGCCGCCACCGGCTCCTCAAGCGTCATTTTAGCGATTGCTTCGGTGGAATTATGTGGAATTGAGTCTACAACAACCCTGGAAAATTCCGTCGAGTTCCGAAGGAGGAATCTCTAGCAATCTCCGATATACCGGAGCCGCATTGAATGGGGACGAGAATCCAGACGAGTTTAGGGCGTGGTGTCCAGCTTCTAGCTCGGACTTCCTTTGGAAGATCCAACCATTGATCGGCTGCGGAATTCCTATACCTACCAACCCTCAAAATTTCAGCTCGATCCGACCGTCCAAACTTCGGGAACCTTCCGATTAGTGCATCACTTTTCGGATCTGTTTCCTGCGCGAAAACGAATCCGACCCGAGTTCGTCTTTTTTATGAACGGGATTTCGGACATCCTTTTTGAAGGAAGTTTTGTATGGGGTATTGTGTTTTGATTCCGAACACATCCCACAAACTTTAAGATCTTTTGAACATGATCTTCAACATCATGCTGGTGTCAAACCAGTCCGGCAATATTGCTCCACGGCTGCCGACCTGCGCTAGACGCGTCGTCACTTTGTTGAGCCGAGCTCAACTTTTTTGGATCATCATCTCGGCAAGCCGAACAAGAGTCCGGCATCGCGAAGGATAAATCATCAGCAACATCGCCGCCCCACGGATTACACGGAGCGGGCATACCGGCGTCGCCGCAGGTCGCTTCATCAAGCCGGCATCAACCATGTCACGACCTGCATCGGCAGGGCCGCACTATTGCTTCTTCAAGCTGGTGTCCATCACGCTGACCTACTTCGACATCTCGGCGGGACCAGGGGCTTTGCCATCTCTTCATCAACCTACTCCGGACACTTCGGCGTCACTAGCCGACCAGGCAATGGGTGCGCGGATCGAGTCCCAATTTTGGGAATCACCTTCCTTCGGTTTGCTACAACAAATAAATCAGGTGCTATTAATCCTAGTATTTCTTTTTGCTTGTTTGGGTTAATTTTTCCCAAGGAATTATTACTCTGGTTTGTCCATCCTATGTACGCAGGTCTATCAAACGGTGGCCGCATTAACGACGGTCGCATGATGGTCCGGTTAGTTTCCGTACACAATCCGGCGAACGCCGCATCCGAAACTCGAACCGACCTGTGAATCCAAGCTTTGCCATGCCTTTATTGTATTACGCCGACGACCTGCATCGACATCGACTTCGGCGCCAAGCCATATTTCTTTTATTACTCACTTTGCATAAATTATTTATTATGCAACAATTTTTTTATTACTATCATCTCCGGTTTGCACTATATTTCGTGCACAGGAAAATGATCCAGCCGGACTATATCCTTTGACGTCACCTCGGCTGGACGGGGGGCTTCGTCAACACTTCATTACCCCATGCCAGGGACTTCGGCATCACTCTGCCGTCCTGCATTGCTATGTCACCACTTCGGAGTGCCGAGCTCTTTGCTCCGCCACCTCAGGACCGGCTTGGGGGATGGAACCTTGTCCCGCACCAAGCTCGGACCGCGTCGTCAATACCGAACACATTAACCAGCTAAGTTGCCTTCATGCTCAAAGTTTTAAATTTCTAACTTGTGTTCGGTTCGACCAAGCATTATACTTTGTTGGAAAAAAAGTTTCTTGTAAAAATTTTCCTTGTCCAAACTTTGTTTGCACATACTTGACGCGCTACCCGCGCTCATTATACCTGGGGGCTTCTTTAACAGAAGCTTATTAATACGGGCTTTATGCCCAACACACGTGTCACACTTCCGCATGTACCTTTTATTCACCATTATATGCATCGATATGACTTAAGTTTTGGCCAAGCTGGGTTGCCTGGCTCCTGTTCTTACCCCTACGTTCCCGATTGTTCGGCTAGGTGGTAAAGGGAGCACCTCTGCGATTGTTACTGCCGGGTCAGCCGGATGTGTACCTCAGACTGGGTGAAGACGAAAGCTAGCATTCTTAAGGGAATATTCGGTCGATGAACTAAAAGATGATTTTTAATTATTTACCCATCTGCCCCCAGATGATTTTCTGCTTTCATAGCAGCTTTGACATGCACTTTAGGGCATGCATCCCAGTGAAAGGAACCCTTAACGGAACTATTCTCCCTGGAAGATGTTTCTTACTACCCATGTAATATAACATAACTAGTTGGGCAATTGTCTGATACAGCACTAATGACCCCTACGCCTTGTCTCCATGCATACCACGGTTCTTATATAACCACGAAGGTATTCAGACACACTCCGGACTATTGGGTCCTGAGGTCGAAGCGAAAAGGTCTGCTATGACAAACGATCTACAATCCGGCTAGAAGGCATTCTACATGTCACCTTACATTATATAGTCAACTTTTACCCAAGTCACTTGGGGGCTCTTATGTTTATTTGAGCCATTTCATACTAAGTGTTTTTCTTCTTAGTCGTTGCAAAGTTTTTATTATTTATCACTCCTTTTCTCGACACGAGTGTGCGGTCACTAGCCGAGGAGCCTAATTTCTCTCTCAAAATCACTAGAGTTTAGTTTTCTAAACTTGCCTAATCCATAGGCTGACCCGCTTGAAGTCTTGAGATAGGATGTGTCATGTTAAAGCACGGCAGAAGCACTTTTTTTTTCTAAAGTCCAATTTTCGGATTGGCACCGAACACTTGATCTTGTTCGGACGTCATGTTTTTACTGACGTTTTTTGGGTTTCCAAGCTTTTGGCACTTTTAAACTATTTGTGTGTTTTCAGCACAAGTCTCGCAGTGCAACGCCAGACTCCTTTAGGGATTTGGCAAAAACATTCTCGGATATTGCTATATATGCATCAGTTTCGAATTGTGTCTTTGGTCAATAGTTCGGTTGCCCGGCTCCCGCGCTTGCCTCCTATGTTCCGCTTTGTTCGGCTAGGTGTGCAAAGGGAGAACCACTGCGATTGTGCTTCCAGCTCGCATGGTCAAGCACCTCAGTGGAGAAAGCCGAAAACTGACTGTCATAATAGGTGTAAACTGGTCAGCGATCTGATGACTATATTAAATTACGGGCCATTCATAACATTGGCTGAAGTGTTTCCGGCTTGACCTCGATTGTCGCCGAACACTACGGGGGCTAGTAACTGGCCTCCCAAACTAAATCCTCAATATTTTGCTCTTACATTGGAGCTGAGGTTACATGATCATGCTTAGCATGACAACCCAAAGAAAGGAACCGATAGCGGGACTATTTTCTTTGGAAGACATTTCTTCTATTAAACAGTAATATAACATGTCTCTCCGCGTACCTTAGTTTATAAAACCGTATGGCCAGATTGCCTTGTTTATCGTAAATATGTGCCCTCATAAAGGCTTTATAGAGTAGGACAAACACTCCTCGGCTACTGGCCGAGGAGGTTGAAGCCGATGGTCGGCCAACAAAGTTTTGTACAATGCGGATCCGAGCATTAATGACATAAAGTACTTGGATACATTGAGTCATTACACATAATTTGTGATTTTATTATGGATATCGATCCTTAATTCGGCCTCCCGTGCCCGCATTAAGGCTCGGGGGCTACTGGGCTTCGGGCTTATTATTTACAAATATTAAAGGGCACATCAATCCCCTGATCTGGTGTTGCCACCCGACCAATGTCTCGGGGGCTACTGCATTGCTTGTTCTATGCAGAAAATCTTAAGTGCAATACAGTTTCCGAGGAGATTCTGATCCTCAGGTTGGTCGGCCGCACCCAACCTGAGTCTCGAGGTCTGAGCATGCTGCTTTTTGTGTCCTAAAGTATTCTGCCGAGCTAGGACTTGATCCTCAGACCGATTTTGCAAATCAACCTGAGTCTCAGCAGCTACGGGGATCAGCGGTCTTATGTCATCCTTCATGGGCATCTCGGGTTTTAGACCGATACCCACCTTGAGGGCTACTGGCTATGTATCTCGGCGGAGAATAAATTGCACCACCACGGAAGCAGTCCGGCATAAAGCTTGGGCGCTAGTGGCTGGTTCCATAGAGGGCGTTTCCGGCATTAAGCTCGGCTAAACTCCTTCAAACTTCTTTGAACCAAGGTGATTTACGACACCTCGGATACAGTCCGGCATTGGAGCTCGGATACATAGTCCGGCGTTGGAGCTCGGACACATAGTCCGGCGTTGGAGCTCAGATACATAGTCCGGCATTGGAGCTCGGAAACAGTCCGACGTTGGAGCTCGGACACATAGTCCAGCGTTAGAGCTGGGAAGCAGTCCGGCATTGGTGCTCGGCTGTAAAAGATACCTCGAATGCAGTCCGGCGTTGGAGCTCGGACGCAAGAGGGTGTTGCCGCCCGGGAACAACTTCAAACCCGAGGTGTAGCATAAAAATAACAAGGCATTGATAAAGGCCGTAAACTTAAAGGGGCTCCCTGGATACCCGACGTGTAAACTCGTCGAATGCATTTCGGCTATCCTCAAGATCGAAAATGAGAAGATTTGTTGAACTAGTTTTCAAGAACGGCAACCGAAGATGAAGAACAGTTCGGAAGAATCGAGGAGCATCCCTAACTTGAAGACCGGTTCATGGGGCTACTGATGGTGTCCTGGACTAGGGGGTACTCACCACGTCGTCCCCCGATCAGTTAGATTGGGCCGAGGACCCCCGGGGCCGCATACTCATGGGCCAGTCTGGACAGTTTCCGTATACAAGGAAGATTCCACAAGACTTGGCGATCAAGACAAGGACTCCTCCCCCACCGGCGTATTCGGCTAGGACTCTTGTTATCCTAGGCCTCTAGTGCATTATATAAACTAGGGCCAGGCTAGTCGACATATATACAATATACAACAATCATACCATAGGCTAGCTTCTAGGGTTTAGTCTCCTTGATCTCGTGGTAGATCCACTCTTGTAACACACATCATCAATATTAATCAAGCAGGACATAGGGTTTTACCTCCATCGAGAGGGCCCGAACCTGGGTAGAAACATCGTGTCCCTTGTCTCCTATTACCATTGATCCTAAGATGCACTGCTTGGGACCCCCTACCCGAGATCCGCCGGTTTTGACACCGACACCCCACATCAGCAACTTCCCAGAAATACAAATCACACGAATCTTCGCTTTTCTGCACGAATCAAATTGGAAGATCATCAACCAAACTATTAAAAAAAATCAGCAACTGAAAGCAGCAGAACAACACTTAAACATATTATTACCCCATGATTCGGGCAATTGTAGAAGACTCGGCCGGGGTTGAGGATTGTGGTTGAGATGCGATGGATGACTCTGCGTGATTTGCAGCAGTGGCACCACACCAACAGCAGCGGGTTGTGATGAGCAATCGGCTGCGGTGCACGTGCCAGCGGGGGTGTGACGAGACCCACAGGCGATGGTACGGGTGGCCACTTGGCGCATATCTGGTTGTTGCCTGCTGAAGAGCAGGTGGACGAGCAGCCAGCAGACATGGTTGCTGCGGCCAGAGCTTCTGATGCTTGGCAGAGTAAGTAGAGAAGATGAGAAGTGAATGTTGGATATGTCAGTTTCATTACTTGCAGAGTAGCATAGCACCATATATAGTTGTTGGGGAACGTAGCAAAAATCAAAAAAATTCTACGCATCACCAAGATCAATCTATGGGGTAATCTAGCAACGAGGGGAATGAGAGTGCATCTACATACCCTTGTAGATCGCTAAGCGGAAGCGTTCAAGTGAACGGGGTTGATGGAGTCGTACTCGTCGTGATCCAAATCACCGATGATCCTAGTGCCGAACGGACGGCACCTCCGCGTTCAACAAACATGCAGCCCGGTGACGTCTCCCATGCCTTGATCCAGCAAGGAGAGAGGGATAGGTTGGGGAAGACTCCGTCCAGCAGCAGCACGATGGTGTGGTGGTGGTGGAGGAGCGTGGCACTCCAGCAGGGCCGCCAAGCACCGCAAGAGACGAGGAGGAAGAGAGGTAGGGCTGCGCTAGGAGAGAGAAAAACTCATCTATTTGCAGCCCCCAATACCTCAAATATATATAGGGGAAGGGGAGGGGCTGCGCCCCCATCTAGGGTTCCCTCCCTAGGGGTGGCGGCAGCCCCAAAACCCATCTAGGGTGCGGCCAAGGGGGGGAGAGGGGAAACTTGCCCCCCAAGCAAGGTGGAGGCGCCCCCTCCCCAAACCATAGGCGCGTTGGGCCCTGGTGGGGGGCGCACCAGCCCACCTGGGGCTGGTCCCCTCCCACACTTGGCCCATGCAGCCCTCTAGGGCCGGTGGTCCCACCTGGTGGACCCCCGGGACCCTCCCGGTGGTCCCGGTACGTTACCGATAGCACCCGAAACTTTTCCGGTGACCAAAACAGGACTTCCCATATATAAATCTTTACCTCCGGATCATTCCGGAACTCGTCGTGACATCCGGGATCTCATCTAGGACTCCGAACAATATTCGGTAACCACGTACATCTATTCCCTATAACCCTAGCGTCATTGAACCTTAAGTGTGTAGACCCTACGGGTTCGGGAACCATGCAGACATAACCGGGACGACTCTCCGGCCAATAACCAACAGCGGGATCTGGATACCCATGTTGGCTCCCACATGTTCCACGATGATCTCATTGGATGAACCATGATGTCGAGGATTCAATCAATCCCGTATACAATTCCCTTTGTCTAGCGGTATAATACTTGCCCGAGATTCGATCGTCGGTATCCCGATACCTTGTTCAATCTCGTTACCGGCAAGTCTCTTAACTCGTTCTGTAACACATCATCCCGTGATCAACCCCTTGGTCACATTGTGCACATTATGATGATGTCCTACCGAGTGGGCCCAGAGATACCTCTCCGTCACACGGAGTGACAAATCCCAGTCTCGATTCGTGCCAACCCAACAAACACTTTCAAAGATACCCGTAGTGCACCTTTATAGCCACCCAGTTATGTTGTGACGTTTGGTACACCCAAAGCATTCCTACGGTATCTGGGAGTTGCACAATCTCATGGTCTAAGGAAATGATACTTGACATTAGAAAAGCTTTAGCATACGAACTACACGATCTTTGTGCTAGGCTTAGGATTGGGTCTTGTCCATCACATGATTCTCCTAATGATGTGATCCCGTCATGAACGACATCCAATGTCCATGGTCAGGAAACCGTAACCATCTATTGATCAACGAGCTAGTCAACTAGAGGCTTACTAGGGACATGGTGTTTTCTTTGTACCCACACATTTATCTGAGTTTCCTATCAATACAATTATAGCATGGATAATAAACGATTATCATGAACAAGGAAATATAATAATAATAACTAATTTATTATTGCCTCTAGGGCATATTTCCAACAGTCTCCCACTTGCACTAGAGTCAATAATCTAGTTCACATCGCCATGTGATTAACACTCACAGGTCACATCGCCATGAGACCAACATCCAAAGAGTTTACTAGTGTCACTAAACTAGTTCACATCATCATGTGATTAAGACTCAATGAGTTCCGGGGTTTGATCATGTTTTGCTTGTGAGAGAGGTTTTAGTCAACGGGTCTGCAACATTCAGATCCGTATGTACTTCGCAAATCTCTAGGTCATATTGTAAATGCTGCTTCCACGCTCCACTTGGAGCTATTCCAAATGGTTGCTCCACTATACGTATCCGGTTTGCTACTCAGAGTCATTCGGATAGGTGTTAAAGCTTGCATCGACGTAACCCTTTACGCCGAACTCTTTATCACCTCCATAATCGAGAAACATGTCCTTATTTACTCCAAGGACAATTTTGACCGCTGTCCAATCATCCATTCTGGATCATTCTTGTACCCCTTGACTGACTCATGGCAAGGCACACTTCCGGTGCGGTACACAGCATAG
Organism: Triticum aestivum; assembly: GCF_018294505.1. Classification (NCBI taxonomy): domain Eukaryota; kingdom Viridiplantae; phylum Streptophyta; class Magnoliopsida; order Poales; family Poaceae; genus Triticum; species Triticum aestivum. The sequence continues at coordinate 562,616,870 of NC_057810.1, read as the reverse complement.
CATACTATAGAGCCTACGTCTGAGGCACAGGGGACGACATTCGTCCTTTCTCTCTCTTCTGACGTGGTCGAGCTTTAAGTCTTAACTTCAAACCTTACAACTCAGGCAAGAACTCCTTGTTTGACTGATCCATCTTGAACACCTTCAAGATCATGTCAAGGTATGTGCTCATTTGAAAGTACCATTTAGCGGTTTTTGATCTATCCTCATAGATCTTGATGCTCAATGTTCAAGCAGCTTAATCCAGGTTTTCTATTGAAAAACACCTTTCAAACAACCCTATATGCTTTCCAGAAATCCTACATCATTTCCGATCAACAATATGTCAACAACATATACTCATCAAAAATGCTATAGTGCTCCCACTCACTTCTTTGGAAATACAAGTTTCTCATAAACTTTGTATAAACCCAAAATCATTGATCATCTCATCAAAGTGTATATTCCAACTCCGAGATGCTTACTCCATTCCTTAGAAGGATTGCTGGAGCTTTGCATACTTGTTAGCATCTTTCAGGATTGACAAAACCTTCTGGTTGTATCACATACAACCTTTCCTCAAGAATAACATCGAGGAAACAATGTTTTGACATCCTATCTGCAAGATTTCATAAATCATGCATTAATTGCTAATATAATTCCAACAGACTCTTAGCATCGCTACGAATGAGAAAGTCTCATTGCAGTCAACTCCTTGAACTTGTCGGAAAACATCTTAACGACAAGTCGAGCGTTCTTAATGGTGACACTTACCATCATTGTCTGTCTTCCTTTTAAAATCCATCTGTACCCAATAGCCTTACGACCATCAAGTAGTTCTGCCAAAGATTACACTTTGTTTTCATACATGGATCCTCTATCAGATTTTATGGCCTCGAGCCATTTGTCGGAATCCGAGCCCACCATTGCTTCCCCATAGCTCGTAGGTTCATTGTTGTCTAGAAACATGACCTCTAAGACAGGATTGCGTACTACTCTGAAATAGTACGCGTCCTTGTCGACCTATGAGGTTCGGTAGTGACTTGATCCGAATCATCATGATCACTATCATCAGCTTCCACTTCAATTGGTGTAGGTGCCACATGAACAACTTCATGTGCCCTGCTACACACTGGTTGAAGTGATGGTTCATTAACCTCATCAAGTCTCCACCATCCTCCCACTCAATTCTTTCAGGAGAAACTTTTCCTCAAGAAAGGACCCGCTTCTACAAACAATCTTTTGCTTCCGGATTTGAAATAGGAGGTATACCCAACTATTTTTGGGTGTCCTATGAAGATGTATTTATCCGCTTTGGGTTCGAGCTTATCTGGCTGAAACCTTTTCACATAAGCATCGCAGCCCCAAACTTTCAAGGAACGACAGCTTAGGTTTCTCTAAACCATAGTTCAAACGGTGTCCTCTCAACGGAATTACGTGGTGCCCTATTAAAGTGAGTGCGGTTGTCTCTAATGCCTAACCCATGAACGATAGTGGTAATTCGATGAGACATCATGGTACGCATCATATCCAATAGGGTGCAACTATGATGTTCAGACACACCATCACACTATGGTGTTCCAGGCAGTATTAATTGTGAAACAATTTCCACAATGTCTTAATTGTGTGCCAAAGCTCGTAACTCAGATACTCATCTTTATGATCATATCATAGACATTTTATCCTCTTGTCACGATGACCTTCAACTTCACTCTGAAATTACTTGAACCATTCAATAATTCAGGCTTGTGTTTCATCAAGTAAATATACTCAGTATCTACTCAAATTATCTGTGAAGTAAGAACATAACGATATCCACTGCGTGCCTCAGCACTCATTGGACTGCACACATCAAAATGTATTACTTCCAACAAGTTGCTTTCTTGTTCCATTTTACTGAAAACGAGGCTTTCAGTCATCTTGCCCATGTGGTATTATTTGCATGTCTCAAGTGATTCAAAATCAAGTGAGTCCAAACGGTCCATTTGCATGGAGTTTCTTCATGCATATACACCAATAGACATGGTTCGCATGTCTCAAACTTTTCAAAAACCGAATGAGTCCAAAGATCCATCAACATGGAGCTTCTTCATGCGTTTTATACCAACATGACTTACATGGCAGTGCCACAAGTAGGTGGTGCTGTCATTACTATCTTATATCTTTTGGCATGAACATGTGTATCACTATGATCGAGATTCAATAAACCATTCATTTTAGGTGCAAGACCATTGAAGGTATTATTCAAATAAACAGAGTTACCATTATTATCCTTAGATGAATAACCGTATTGTGATAGACATAATCAAATCATGTCTATGCTCAACGCAAACACCAAATAACAATTATTTAGGTTTAACACCAATCTCGATGGTAGAGGGAGCGTGCGATGCTTGACCACATCAACCTTGGAAACACTTCCAACACATATCGTCAGCTCACCTTTAGCTAGTCTCCGTTCATTCCATAGCTTTTATTTCGAGTTACTAACACTTAGCAACCGAACCGGTATCTAATACCCTGGTGCTACTAGGAGTACTAGTAAAGTACACATTAACATAATGTATATCCAATATATTTCTATCGACCTTGCCAGCCTTCTCATCTACCAAGTATCTAGGGTAATTCTGCTCTAGTGGTTGTTCCCCTTATTACAGAAGCACTTAGTCTCGAGGTTGGGTTCAACCTTGGGTTTCTTCACTAGAGCAGCAGCTGATTTTCCGTTTCATGAAGTATCCCTTCTTGCCCTTGCCCTTCTTGAAACTAGTGGTTTCACCAACCATCAACAATTGATGCTCCTTCTTGATTTCTACTTTCGCGGTGTCAAATATCGCGAATATTTCAAGGATCATCATATCTATCCCTGATATGTTATAGTTCATCAGGAAGCTCTAGTAGCTTGGTGGCAATGACTTTGGAGAAACATCACTATCTCATCTGGATGATCAACTCCCACTCGATTCAAGTGATTGTTGTACTCAGACAATCTGAGCACAAGCTCAACGATTGAGCTTTTCCCCCTTAGTTTGTAGGCTAATAAAATCGCCGGAGGTCTTATACCTCTTGACGTGGGCACGAGCCTGAAATCCCAATTTCAGCCCTTGAAACAACTCTTATGTTTCGCGACGTTTCAAAATTGTCTTTGGTGCCACAATTCTAAACCGTTTAACATTACTGAACTATCACGTAGTCATCAAAGCGTGTATGTCAGATGTCCGCAACATCCACAGACAATGTTTGAGGTTCAGCACACCGAGCGGTGCATTAAGGACATAAGCCTTCTGCGCAGCAATGAGGACAATCCTCAGTTTATGGACCCAGTCCGCATAATTACTACTATCAACTTTCAACTATATTTTCTCTAGGAACATATCTAAACAGTAGAACTAAAGCGCGAGCTACGACATAATTTGCAAAAACCTTTTGACTATGTTCAGGATAATTAAGTTCATCTTATGAACTCCCACTCAGATAGACATCCCTCTAGTCATCTAAGTGATTACATGATCCGAGTCAACTAGGCCGTGTCCGATCATCACGTGAGATGGACTACTCATCATCGGTGAACATCTTCATGTTGATCGTATCTACTATACGACTCATGCTCGACCTTTCGGTCTCTTGTGTTCCGAGGCCATGTCTGTACATGCTAGGCTCGTCAAGTCAACCAAAGTGTTTCACGTGTGTAAATCTGGCTTACACCCGTTGTATGTGAACGTTAGAATCTATCACACACGATCATCACGTGGTGCTTCGAAACAACGAACTTTCGCAACGGTGCACAGTTAGGGGGAACACTTTCTTGAAATTTTAATGAGGGATCATCATATTTACTACCGTCGTTCTAACCAAATAAGATGCATAAACATGATAAACATCACATGCAATCAAAAAGTGACATGATATGGCCAATATCATTTTGCTCCTTTTGACTCCATCTTCAGGGCTCCATGATCATCATCGTCACCGGCATGACACCATGATCTCCATCATCATGATCTCCATCATCGTGTCTCCATGAAGTTGTCTCGCCAACTATTACTTCTACTACTATGGCTAACGGTTTAGCAATACAGTAAAGTAATTACATGGAGTTTGTCGGGGGTTGGGTGCGACATATGCCAAGGGATGGCTTATCATGGTGGGAGCGAGTAGAACGTCGCCGGTGCCTAGAAATGGGATGAGGTGAAGACATGCACGCCGACGGATCTTACCCAGCTTTAGGGCTCTCCGAGGAGATAACACCCCTACTGCTGCTCTGCGGGGGCTCCGCATGATCACTATGGCAAAGTGAATACAACGTTGCTCCTAGAGCTGTTTCCTAGAGGTAGGAGAGGGCAAGGCTAGCTCCCTCCTTCCTATATGATCGGGTCTAATGCTAAAGAAGCTATCCCCCTTGCATGGGTGCCCCGGGGGGCTTATATAGGCCTGCCCCCCGGGATACAATGGTAATCCGGCTGGGCGCGGGTCCCAGCCATCTGTCTCTCAGGCCGCCGTCTTCTCCGCCGACTGCTGGGGCCCGCCGAATGGTGGGCCCCACGGATAGACCTGGTACTGTAGTCATGCTTCCAGTGTCGCGGGCTTGGTCATGGGGTCGTGGCAACAGTGCCGCCGCCTGGCGGACGATCACTGTCGCCATTCCCTGTCTTGTCTGGTTAATGGCGTGTGGGGCCTGTGGGAGGGGCCGGCCGACTCCCACGGGCCTGTCTTTGTGGCGCTCTCGCCGTCTTCTGTACCCCCGCTGACGGGCGGGTCCCTCTGTCTCTGGGCCGTATAGGTAAGCCGTCGTGGGCACAGTGCGCCGCCCACGGGGGCTGAGGTCAGGGAGGGCATGGCAACAGTGCTGCGCCACGATGGAGATCTCCAACGACACGGCGCACTGTAGCCATGCCAACCCTTCGTAAGCGGGGCAGGGAGTGGTTGGAGTCGCGGGACGACTCCCAAAGTTGGCTTATCTCAGAGTCGCCAGCTAAGAGTCGGCTTATCTCGAAGTCGCCAGCTAAGAGTCGGCTTATCTCGAAGTCATCGACTAAGAGTCGGCTCAACTCAAAGTCGTCGACTAAGAGTCGAATTAACTCGAAGTCATCCCTGGGACTGGGCCGTGAGGGGTAGTTGCCGCCGACTCCCAGGAGGTGGCTCTTTATCATGGGGTCTTGAGGGGCGCAATCTGCCCCGATGTTTTGAAAGGTTCTGGGGCTCGGGTTAGCCTACCCGTGGCCCATTACTCCGACAGTAGTCCCCGAAGCTGGTGAGGCGCCGAGGGTGATATGTCGAGGAGTCTCAACAGTTTCTTCCTTCTGGTGGAATCTGGACCTTGCTCGCCGTCTTCCTCCAGGCCGACTAGCTGGAGTCGGACTCGCAGAAAGCCGTCTTGCCTCTTAGAGAGTTTGAACGTTGCGGTGGGGTCCAGGCAGCGTGCCTGATAAGCTTCCGGGCAGCCGCCCATTGCGGGTCCGTCGCATGGCGCCACGTGGCGGGGTCAGTCTGCCCACCCACGCGCGCGACAGGACAGGACCTCAGGCGGGGCCTGCCACTACTGTGCCTCGGCACGCGAACGGATTCGTTGCGGCCGTGCGGACGGTTGGGTTCCCCACGTTGTAACTGCACGCAGTTACTTCATGTGGTAAATCGTGGGGGGCGTGGGGGCCTGGGCACAGTTAATCCCACGCCCGCCCGATCGGCTTCTCAGCCCATGAGCCTATAAGTAGGCGGGAGGAAGGGGGCGGCGAAGCACGCGTGCCCATCTCCCCTACTCCCCTTGCTTTCTTCTTGCCTCTTCTTCCTCTTGCTGCTGCCGCACCGGACCACGCCACGCTCGCTGCGATGAGTTCTTCCTCCGTCGCCGCACCTCCCGCCGTGCGCTCCGGCATATGGGACGGCTCCGAAGTGGACGACGACCACATCAAGTTTCTCTGCAAGACGCGCCGCCTCCCCCGCGTGGGCCTAGTGCAAGCCCGCGCCGCGCCAGAGAGAGAAATATCACCGGCACCGTAGGAGGGCGAGCGGGTCGTATTCCGCTCGCGCCTCATGCGCGGCCTGGGGCTGCCGGCGAGCGGCTTCTTCCGCTCCTTCTTGGAGTTTCACGGGCTCCAGCCGCACCACCTCACCCCGAACATGGTGGTGCTGCTGGCTGCCTTCGCCACCCTGTGCGAAGGCTTCCTCAGTGTTCTCCCCACCATCGAGTTGTGTGGGGAATTCTTCCAGTCCAAGCTCGGCATGCACGTCGCCGGTGTGCCGGCCCAGTGTGGCGCCTTCATCGCGATGCGGAGATCGACGGCCGACAACCCATTTCCCACCATTCCGCTGATCAAGTCGGTGAAGATGTGGCAACGGTCGTACTTCTACGTGAAGAACGTCGCCCCAGACAGCGACTGGGTTAATCTGCCGCCTTACGAGGCCGGTGCTCCGGCTGGGAGGCTCCCCAGCTGGTCCGACCGAGTCAAGACGCTGACTCCCTCTGGAGCTGCCGCCGTCGCGCGACGCTGAGTGATGACGCAGTCGGAGGGTCTGACTGGGGCTGACCTGCTGGCCGCCTTCGTGGCGCGCCGAGTCCTCTCGCTCCAAGGCCGACCTCATCTGATCTGTCAGATGAGCGGCCACCGAGACCCGAGTCGGATGTGCTCCAAGGACATGCCCCACGCGGAGGTGGCGGACACGGTGAACTACATCGTGAACTGCAGTCTCACGGCGGATTGGCAGTTCGGCAAGGAGCCGTACTCGCGCGCCAACCCCGCGCCTGCTGTAAGTCGTCTTTCTTTTTCTTCTGTCTTCTTTTGCAGCCGAATCTGACTTCTAATCTTTTTGGTTTTTCTTGAGTCAGAACCCCCTCATCCAGCCCTCAGCCGGCACCACGGGCCCGGCCCGTCAATTCGTCTCCGACCGGGCGGAGAGCGACGTCGACGACCCTGACTTGGGGGCGGCGGTGATGGAGGCCGATGCCGAAGGAGGCGGAGGAGGAGGAGGAGGAGGCTTCAGGCCATCGGCCACCTTTGCCGACTGGCCTGATGACGACGCCGAGGGGGAAGTCGTCCCGCACCACCAACCAAGGGTTGGACAGCCGGGTGCGAGTTCCTCCGCCGGCTTGGATGGTCAAGGCGGCGCGAAGAGGCACCGGGCCGGGCCGGGCCGAGCTTGCTTGGCGGCTGGTAGAAGAAGTTCAAGGGGGCGGCCGCCGCGACCAAGCGGGAAGAGGCGATCGCGAAGGCCAACCGCTTCCGTAAGGAAGTGAAGAAGCCGCCACTGGTCTCCGCGTAAGTGCCTCCGCCTTTGTCTTGTCTTTTACTAGTGAATTTTGCCCAAATCATTTACATGCCTTCCTCACTTCAGGGCTCCCCTTACTTTTGAGAGGGTCGCCGCCGCCTCTGTCATGGGGTCGGCAAAGACGTCCGCCACTACTCGGCGGATTGACCCTGCCGCCGACCTCTGGGAGGCGACGAGCGGAATGCGCAGGAGAAGCGCGATAAGTATGAGGCTGCCCGTCAGGAGAAGGCAGAGGCCGAGAAGGCGGCGGACTCTGCCCAGAGGAAGCTGGATGAGGCCGAAGCCGCCGATGTGGCAAGGCGGCAAGTAGAGGAGGCCGCACGCCGCCAATCGGCGCTGCTTGTCGTTCCGCTGAACTCTGCGCCGCCGCCCCCGGAGTTCACGGGGCAGACTGGGGAAGCCGGGAGCGAGAACCCCGTCATGGAGAGGGAGAGCGGCGAGGCCTCCATGTCGAACACGGCCGTGCCGCCACCGCCGCCTCCGCCGCCGTCCGTAAGCGTGCAGGCTAAACAGCTGGTAGGCCCGCCGGTGCCGCTGACTGAGGACGAGTCCGTGGCGAGGCTGCTCCTCCAAGTCGCCTCGCCAGTGCGTCGCCGTCTTGAGAGGGCGACTTCGGCGCCGCGCCCCCTGGAGACCAGCGCCGCCAGCTCGGCCATCCCAGACACCGAGGCAATGAGTGCCGCGCCCGTTGGGTGGGTGCGAGGAGGCGACACGGGCCCTCTGAACCGGGCGCTTCAGGATGTTCAGGCGAAACTGCGAGCCGAGGGCGACGCCATCCAGGCCTGCACCAAGGCGCATCTGGCGTCGCGAGTAGCCGTCCGGGTATGCTTTCTTTTTTGACTTTGTTTTTTCCTTGTTCTTCTATGTGGGGGCGCGCCAGCGCACCCACTGGGTGTAGTCCCCGAGTTTCGGGCCGGCTGCTGAGCAGGCGGCCCGGAACTCCTTCTGGCGAGTTCCAATACTTATCTTTGTCTAAAATTCTTATCACAGGAGTATCACAACCTCCGCGTCACTGCCTTCAACCACAATGTCGAGGAGCTGGGCAGGCGGACTGCTGACTTGTTGGAGAGTCGGAGTGAGTCCTCCTTCTTCTTCGCGGGGGCACGCTGGCGCACCCGCGGGCTATAGTCCCCGAGATTCGGGCCGACTGCTGAGCAGTCGGGCCTGATCTTCCCGGCGACCTTCTTTGTTGACGACTTAATGTCTTTTCCTTTTTATTATTCAGAGGCCAAGGCCACTCTTCAGCAGCAGTTGGGCAAGGTCAACACCGCCTTGCGTGCCAAGGGGCAGGAGTGTAGCAAACTCGCCGCGGAGTGCGACCTGCTGGCCGCGCAGCTGGCAGAGCAGAAGGAGCTGCTCAAGAAGACGCAGGACGAGGCAGAGAAGAGAGAGACTGCTCTCCTGGCTGAGTTGGAAAGCGAGCGCTCCTCTTGGCAGACTTCTTCCCTGGCCATTCGCAAGCGGCCACTCAAGCCATCGAGGCAGATCGCGAGGTGCGGAGGGCAGATGGTGCGGAGATTGCCGCCAACACCCCCTGGACCCTCGATGAGCAGCTTCTGAGCATCGAGGCTCGTCTGCGGCCAGCCCATCGGATGCTGCGCCAGCTTCAACGTGCTGGCGCCCAGGCCATTGCCGCCCTGTGGCCAGACATGCCGGTTTTGCGTACTGCCAGTCGGACTGTCGGCTGGCTGGAGGTCGCAGCTGGTCGTCTTGAGGCTTGGAAGGGTTCCTCGGCCCGGGCTGGAGCACGCCGGGCCTTGGAATTCGTCAAGGCGTGGTATCTAGGGCTAGACCTGGACCGTCTGGCCGTGTTCCGGTTAGAGGCCTAGGCGGAGCTGGTAGCTGTGGAAGACGCCCTCGTCGCTCGTGCTGCGGCGATCGCCGACTATGCCGACACCAGCATCTTCGTCCCTCATCGGGCTGAAGATGGCAGGGAGGCGCCGCCGGAGTGGTTCGGGATGAACCCGGACTACGACGAGGACTCGATGGAGGTGATCGGTTCCAGTGTTGAGGAGGAAGGCGACGCGGAGGACGGAGGCGAGACGGAGGCGCCAGAAGGTGGAGCGGGCGACCAGCCTCAGCTCGACCGTGCCTCCAGCAACGAGCCGCGCCCGACCGAGCCAGCCGTCGCCAGAGATGATCAAGCCAAGACTGTCCGGCCGACCGCCCCGATGCCTGCCACCGCCGTCTCTTCCGACCCTCTGAACCCGTCTGCCACTTCCTAGGCTGCCTTCTTGCCTTCATTTTATCTGCTTTATTAGTCTTTGAAGAACTTTGTTAATTTGAACAATTCCACCCGCGGGGTGTATTTTGAACTTCTGCTTGAAGATTCGGCCAAGGGCCTATGTAAATATTTATCCGAGTTCTGTCTTTCCTTGCTCATTGCTCCTTTGGCTTTTTCCTTTGCCGCCTTCCCTTAGTCGCTGCCTTGCCAGTCAAACAACCGTTCTGCGGCTGCCACTAGATCAAATGCTTGGCTACTTTGGGAAGGCAAGTACTTGGCCATTTTTAGAGTCTTTTAACAAGTTGTATAGAAAGCGGCAAGCCAACTACTAAAGAGTCGGCTCTGCTAAGAGAGGCAGGAAGCCGGCTTAAGCTATGTTTATGCTTTGAATCCTTGGCCATTTTTCATGCGGACGCCCATTCTTCCTTACTCCTGTCCACCAAACAGTCGCTCTGCGAGCTGCGGCTTGTGACAGGAGATGGCTTAGGCGTCACACACTACTTGTCCGACTGCAGGAAGCATTTCATAGCGCAAGGTGGCGAGTCCCCGGGCCGACTGGTCGAGCCCGGTGCCAAACGGAATAACAAAGAGTAGTGTACTCGAATGCATAATTCTTATCATACAGATAACAAAAAGGGCAGTCCCCGAGCTCATCTCGGGGGGCCCGAAGTCTTGGTACTTTAATACAAAGGGTAGCATGATACATACTGCATCAACTGTAAAATCTTCGGAGAAGATTTGCGTTCCACGGGAGCTCCGTCTCTTTGCCGGAGTCGTCCCTCTTCCATGCTCGGGGCTTCTGAGCGTCGATCAGGTAGTAGGAGTCGTTTCCCAGCACCTTGCTGATAATGAAGGGGCCTTCCGAAGGCGCCGACAGCTTGTGCTGGCCGGCTATTCGCTGGATCAGCCGGAGCACAAGGTCGCCCTCTTGGAAAGATCTCGGCCTGATCTTCCTGTTGTAGTATCGGTGCAGGCTCTGCTAGTAGATGCTGGACCGGCTGAGTGCCAATAGCCGGCCCTCTTCCAGTAGATCGACACCGTCTTGACGTGCTTCTTCTGCTTCTTCCTCGGTGTACATGGTGACTCGTGGAGAGTCGAACTTGATGTCCGTTGGGATGACGGCTTCAACACCGTAGACGAGGAAGAAGGGTGTGAAGCCGGTTGACTTGTTTGGAGTCGTCCGCAGACTCCAGAGGACGACTGGCAACTCTTCAAGCTAGCAGCCGGCCGAACGTTCCAGTGGTTCGACCAGTCGGGGCTTGGTGCCAGACAAGATGAGGCCGTTTGCTCTCTCTACCTAGTCATTTGACTGCGGATGGGCAACGGACGCTAAGTCCAGTCGGATGCCCCGAGTCGCGCAGAAACGGGCCAAGGCACCTTTGGCAAAATTTGTGCCATTGTCGGTGATGATGCTGTGCGGTATGCCGTATCGAGTCGCTATGTCGGCGATGAAAGTCACTGCAGTCGGACCATTCAACTTCTTGATGGGCTTTACTTCTATCCACTTGGTGAACTTGTCCACCGCGACAAGTAAGTGAGTTAAGCCGCCTCGTGCTGTTTTGAATGGTCCCACCATGTCCAAGCCCCAAACCGCAAAGGGCCAGGCGATGGGGATAGTCTTGAGTGCGGAAGCCGGCTGATGTGGCTTGGAGCGGAACATCTGGCACCCTTTACACTTTTGAACTAATTCTTTGGCCTCTTCTAGGGCAGTTGGCCAGAAGAAACCGTGCCGGAAGGCTTTGGCGACGAGTGCTCTTGAAGCCGCATGGTGGCCGCACTCGCCTTCATGGATGTCTCTGAGAATTGCTTGGCCTTTCTCTGGCTCGACGCAACGCTGGTAGACACCAGTGACGCTGCGCCTGACCAGCTCTCTGTTGACTATGGTGTAGGCTGCCACTCAGCGTTGTACTTGCCGAGCCAAGATTTCATCGATTGGCAGTTCTTTGCTCACCAGGAACTTGAGGATGGGCTGGGCCCATCAGGGTGCTGCTATTTCTTCAACTGCCAGTACTGCGACTTGGACGAGGGCGGCTGGGCTGGGAGGCGGCGGGTTGGAGTCCGCGGCTGCTTGCTGGATTGACGAAGTCCCCAGGCCGACTGGGGCAGTCCCTGGGCCGAGTTCTGGAGTCTTCGGACTGGTCGCCGCAGTCCCCGGGCCAGGTTCTGAAGTCCCCGGGCAGGCTTCGACTACGGCGTGCTTGGAGCTGTTTGTAAGAATTTTCGTGCTATCTGTTGGGGCTCTTGAGTCAGATCCGACTTCTTCGGGGGGAGCCGGCACGAAAATGGAGCCTGACTCTGGTGAAGGCTTGATAGACGGCTTGAGGAGGCGCCGAAGGGCGACGCCAGATGGTATTGCTTGGCGGGTGGAGCCGATTCATGCTAGGGCATCTGCTTGGTCGTTGTCATTCCTTGGCACGTGGAGGAACTCGCACCCCTCGAAGTATCCGCTGAGTTGCTGCACAAGGAAGCAGTTGCTCGCCATGTTTGCATCCTTGGCGTCCCAATCGCCAGATGACTGCTGGACTACTAAGTCGGAGTCGCCATAACACAGGATCCGGCGAATGCCAAGTTCTTTGGCAAGCCGGAGCCCGTGAATGAGCGCCTCGTACTCAGCGACGTTGTTGGAGGCGGTGAAGTGGATCTGCAGCGCATATCTCAGCTTGTCGCCCTTGGGGTAAGTGAGGACAACACCGGCTCCCAAGCCGGTGCGCTTCTTGGAGCCGTCGAAGTGCATCCGCCAATGGGTGGAGTCGGGCGCTGGCGGCAGGTACTGGGTCTCAGCCCAGTCGACGAGGAAGTCGGCCAGTGCTTGTGACTTGATGGCGGTGCGGGGCTGGTAGTAGATGGTGTAGGGAGCCAGATCAATGGCCCATTTGGCCACTCGGCCAGAAGCATTTCGGCTTCCGATGATCTCGGCAAGTGGAGCTGTGCAAACCACAGTGATTGGATGCTCCTGGAAGTAACGCTTCAATTTCTTGGCGGCAAAGTGCACGTCGTAGCACATCTTCTGGTAGTGGGGGTAGTTCTGCTTGGAGGATGACAGTACTTCGCTCAGGTAATATACTGGTCTCTGGACAGGTAGCGCCTTGCCTTCCTCCTTGCGCTCAACTACAATAACCGTGCTGGCTACCCAACTGGTGGCGGCAATGTATAGGAGCATGGGCTCTTTAGGAGTCGGAGCCGCCAGCACAGGGGGAGTAGTCAGCATTTTCTTCAACTGGAGAAAAGCTTCATCTGCCTTGGGGTTCCACTCAAAAGGTAGTCTTCTTCATGAGCTGGTATAAAGGGAGAGCCTTCTCACCCAGCCGACTGATGAAACGGCTGATGGACGCCAAGCAACCGGTGAACTTTTGCACATCTAGCAGTCGACGGGGTACCTCCATCCTCTCGATGGCCTTGATCTTTACAGGGTTGCACTCTATACCGCGTTTAGAGACCAGGAAGCCAAGGGTTGGCCGGTTGGTACTCCGAAGACGCATTTCTCAAGGTTGAGCTTGATCTGGAATCGGCGCAGGTTCTCAAAGGTTCCCTTGAGGTCTTCCAGCAATGTTCCACGCTTTTCCGTCTTCACCACCACATCGTCCATGTAGACGTGGGCGTTTCTGCCGAGTTGCTTGAGGAGACACTTCTGCATGCAACGCTGAAAGGTGGCGCCGGCATTCCTCAAGCCGAACGTCATGGTCAGATAGCAAAAGGCTCCAAACGGCGTGATGAAGGCGGTCTTCAGTCTGTCAGCCGGGTTCAGCTTGATCTGGTGATATCCAGAATATGCATCTAAGAAACTCAATAGCTCGCATCCGGCTGTGGAGTCTATCACCTGATCAATTCTCGGCAGAGCGAACGGGTCCTTGGGGCAAGCTTTGTTTAGGCTTGTGTAGTCGATACACATCCGCCACTGCTTGTTTTTCTTCAGCACCAGGACCGGGTTTGCTAGCCACTCTGGGAAAAATACTTCCATAATGAAGCCGGCTGCCAGGAACCGGGCTATCTCTTCTCCAAAAACTCTTCTTTTCTCTTTGACAGGCGGCGCAAGGGCTGCCTGACGGGCTTCACATCAGACCGGACATGTAACTTGTGCTCGGCGAATTCCGTCGGTACACCTGGCATGTCTTTAGGGGACCATGCGAAGATGTCTCAATTCTCATGGAGGAAATTGACGAGCTCGGCTTCCTATTTGCTGTCAAGGTTTGCACCTATGACAGCGTACCTCTCTGGGTGCTCCGGGCCCAAGGGTATCTTCTTTGTTTCTTTGGCCGGCTTGAACGAACCTTCAGCTTCCGACTCCTTGGGGTCGGGTGACATCTCTGGCTGCTTGCCGGCCATCGCCACAACCCGATCGAGAAGCTGCGATCACCAAGGACTCGGCCAGCCGATTGCTTTCGACCGCACAAGCGGACGACTTTCTGTAGTCGCCGGCTACGGTTAGAATCCCCTTGGAACTCGGCATTTTCATCTTGAGGTAGGCTTAGTGGGGGACCGCCATGAACTTGGCCAAGGCAGGTCGGCCAAGCAACGCATGGTACGGGCTTTCGAGGTCCACCACTTCAAACCAAACTGGCTCTCGGCGGAAATGATCTTTGTCCTCGAAGAGGACGTCTATCAGGATCTTGCCGATTGGCGAGCAGGAAAGGCCAGGGACGATGCCGTGGAACACAGTCCGGCTGCTCTAAAGCTGTCTTTGCTTGATTCCTAACTTCTCCATGGTGTCCTTGCACAGGATATTGATGCTACTGCCCCCGTCTATCAGCACTCGCGAGAAACGAGCGGCCCGCCTATCCGTGGCAAGGGTGGCAGCTAGGACCAGGGCATAGGATCCTGGACTCGGCATCACCTCTGGGTGATCAGCTCTGCTCCAACTTATAGGCTTCTCGGACCAGTGCATGAACTCTGGAGTACTTGATGCCACTGCATTCACCTCTTGTTGCTGCAGCCGCCTGCTGCGTCGATCGTTAGCCACACTGGTGAACACCACATAGGCTCTGTGCTCTGTGCTCTTCGATCCTCCCCGGAGCCCGTGCTCTCCGTAGACGGGTGCGACTACTCCTGCTGAGCTCACCCATAGGTCGAGCGAGGCGGGGGATGGCCGGAGCTGGCCGGATGAGGCCCCGTGCCAGCGACCTCCTCTGCTCCACGGGCGCGTCAGGAGAGAAGAAGGAGAGGCCAGGAGGAGGGTGTTGACCTCTCATGGGTCCCGCGGGCCCCGCGCGTCAGCCTCATAGGAGTCGGCCCCGCATTGACCTGTCCACGCTAATGTGGAAAAGTGAAGACATATTTGGGCGTCTATGTTTTCATCCACTGAAAACGTATTTCCCCAAGTGCGCGTTCTGTTTTTCTATTAAGGACCTGTTGGTGATGATTTTTATTACAAAGAGGTCCCTGGCAGAAAAACTATCATATCTTTTCACCTGCAACTCCAAATTAGGTGAAACCAATGCTCACTTTTTCATTTTGTCGAGCTAGTGCTGTTGGAATCACTTCCACCATGTTTTGACATTCTGAAAATGACAATTATGACCTTGCCCTTATTCAGCCCCCTCCGAGAGAGAAAGATTTCCGGCGATTCGTTCCGCGAGTTTCTCGCACTTTCTCCCGGTGATTTCTTCCACCCCAGGCAAGCCACACCCTCCATTTGCATCACTGTAATGTAGTGACATGGTTTAATTTATTTAAACTTGTTTAAAATATTGTTTTAGCTACGTATGACCTGTGCATGGCATTTTTCTTGGGGTATCATTTTGATCTTACTGTTGCCATGCTATTGTTTGGATTACTAGGAGTTATGTTTGCAGTTGATGAGTAATCATGTTGCCATTGGAGTATTAGTGGTTGATATTATGGCTGTTTCAGTATATTTTGGAATATTACTTTGGAAGTCATGCTACCTTTGGATTATTAGTGGTTAGTATGATTATTTTCATGATGCTAGTCGATGTTCTGTTGCTTGGAGTATTATTTTTGGAGATGATGTTTACATGTGGATCTTAGCTGAATATCTTTATTATTGTTATTGGAGTAGTAGGGGTATGCTATCCTCAGAGTATTTTGGTATGATGATGATTTGTTGGATATTGCTATGACTCAGATTATAGTTTGATAGTTGATATTGGAGTATCAGTTATCACAGTTATATTTTGGGGGATAAATTCTGTCATTAAGTTGGTCAGGTGCCACCGAACCGGACTTTTCTAGTGCAACCACATTTGCCTTTATGGGAATGCCCTAATGCGGTCTATTATCGTGCCTCTCGTTGGTGCCTCCAACGAGGGAAGGTTATGCGCGGGTGCTACCCTGATCAGGTAGGATGGCATAATCCTTGTGTGCCCGTAGTTAGTTTTGAGCTCATGTCCCTGTTTGGGACATTTATGTTTTGGCCATGACGGTGGTCGTTGGTGTCTTTGGTAGACACGGGGCCACCCAGGACTAGCCCGATGGGGAGTGAGTCGGAGTGGCCGGGAGAGTGTCATGGCAGTAGATCGGTTTTGTTGGAACGCTGTTGGTCCACCCGAATGCGAGTGCGAGGCCATGGGTTCCGTGGTGTGGGTATAGTGCGCTACCTCTGCAGAGTGTGTTTGTTTAAACTATCGATAGCCGCGTCCTTGGTCATGGGCATGGGTTCGTACTAGGTCACACCGTTCGATCAATACTCACATGACGGAATGACTTATAGGTGATCTATATATTGATATTTGGAGCAGTACAGATTGGCAGGATGTTGATGATGATGTTGGAGACCAAGTGTTGGTCGTGGTAGTGATCGCTGGAAAGATCGTCGTTCGAGACCAAGTGTTGGTCGTGGTAGTGATCGCCGGAAAGATCACCATTCGAGACCAAGTGTTGGTCGTAGTAGTGATCGCCGGAAAGATCACAGTTTGAGACCAAGTATTGGTCATGGTAGTGATCGCCGGAAAGATCACCATTGGTTTTGATCATGAGGTGATCGAGATGGTATATTGCTTGGCCGGTTAGCCAAGAGAGATATGGTTATGGAGATCTGAGATGGTGATTTATCAGTATTGTAGTAGTTTCATATCATGCTTAGTAGTTGTTGTTGTATCATGGTAGCTGTTAATTTAATTAACCTGCTTAATGCTATGTTTTTGTCTTGCCTTGATGTTTTTGGTTTTTGTGAGCTTGCAAGTACATTCAATGTAGTAACCTAGCGTGTCATGCCAGATTGCAGGTGATGCCGTGATTGCTTGATTGCTTTTCATGGTTTCCGTTCGTCCGAGCTAGATTGTGTCCCAGCCAGAGTCCCTGTGGAGTGGAGTTCACTACCTTCGTCGTTGTTCCGCTACTAGAAGATTTCCGATGCTTCGAGTTCTTCAGCTGCTAGCATAGAGCAGGTGTAGTATCACAGGCGTAGTGTTGTAGTGCTGATGTGATTCTTTGTAACATCAGACCCGTGTATTATTATTCTTGTAATAAGAGCTGATTTGTTCTATGTCAAGCAGTGTCGTATTCCAGAGACTTCTCATCGATCTCTGGGCTGGAATACGGGGCGTTCCGGTTTCTCTGAGCCGGGGTGCCACATTTGGGGGAGATCACGGGCCGGACTGAAGCATACAATATAATGTCTTAAAAACTACAATCATAAGCGCCGATATATGTAAGGCATCCTTGGAAACTTACGAATCGGCCAAGGGCTTTAACCTGGGGCACCGCTCGGGAATGACTTCGGCATCCGAATCCGAGTCATCCGAAAGGGATATATTCCCCCTCTTGGACGCCTCCTCCTCTGGGTCTTCGGAGGCCTCTCTTTTCTTCTTCCTTCCCTTTAGGGGAGAATCGCTCTCTCCCTCCTCCTCCTTTTCATCTTTGTCCCCCTCATGGGAGGAGAGAGCTTCGGTATCTCTAGACCCCGCATCTGGAGTACCTTTACGGCGGGGGCCACCTTTGGCCTCCTTGCCCTTCTTCTTGGCCCTTTTCTCTGGCGCCTGGTGAGGCACCGGGACCAGCATCCTCGTCAGCAAAGGATCGGCTGGGTTTTCAGGCAATGGAGCCGGACACTTGATCCACTCCGCTTTCTTGGTCCAGCCCTGATCAAGGATGGAAGTCTCAGCATACCCCTTTGATTTCCGAACTAAGATATGTTCAGAAACTATAAAACATACCGGGGAGGCTGGGTGATCGCAGTCAAGGCCGATGTCGTCGATCATCTCTGGCCACGACTTCTGGGCCTTGAAAAGCATCTTCCAAATCTCTTTGTGCGTCGTGCTAAAGAATCACTTCAGGGTCCGTGGCCCTTCCGGATTGAACTCCCACATATGGAGAGGTCGGCGCTGGCAGGGAAGGGTCCGGCAAAATAGCATCACCTGGACCACATCAGTAAGACGGGTGTTCTTTTCTATAATGTTTTTGATGCGCTTTTGTAGCATCAACACCTCGTTGGTCGACCCCCAGTCCAGACCCTTGTTGATCCATGATGCAAGCCACATCGGGGGTCCGGACTTGAACCCATGAGGGGCTGCCCAGTTGGCGCCGTGGGGTTCGGTGATATAGAACCACTCTTGTTGCTATATCTTGACAGTTTCCACGAAGGCCCCTTTTGGCCAGGCGACGTTGGGGAGTTTGCTCACCATCTCACGTCCGCAATCTGCGTGCTACCCGTCAACCACCTGTGGCTTCACGTTGAAGACTTTGAGCCATAAGCCTAAGTGGGGGGAATGCGGAGGAGCGCCTCGCACATGATGATAAATGCTGAGACGTGGAGGAAGTTGTTTGGGGCTAGATCATGGAAATCTAGCCCGTAATAGAACATGAGGCTGCGGACAAAAGGGTGAAGTGGAAATCCTAGTCCGCGGAGGAAGTGGGAGATAAATACCACCCTTTCGCCAGGCTCCGGAGTAGGGATGACCTGCTTCTTGGCCGGGATCTGGTGCGCAATGTCTGCACCCAGGTACCCCGCCTCTCGAAGCTCCTTGATGTCCTTCGCCATCATGGAGGAGGCCACCCATGTGCCTTGAGAGCCGGATCCGGACATGGCCGGAGAGTTTGGTGGCAGTGGGGAAAGATCAAAGCTTGGGCACTGGAGCTCGGAGATGGGAAGGCTGAGGAAGGAAGAAGGTGTGGGGTGGATCTCTATCCGCTTATGTAGGCCGTGAATGCCAAGCGCCCGCCCCCCTAGCCTTAAAACCTCGTCTGTTTTCAATGTGGTATGCGCTGCGGTCGGTTGGATTACCCAAATACCATTGATGTGCAATCCCGCATTTAGCGTGTAGCGACCAGACCTCAAACAGTCTAGTCTCTGTGCATCAGTGTCATCCTGGATCGGTAATGCTGACATGCACGGTACTTGAGGATTTATAACAGAGTTGCAATCACACACATATTACATCGAATGTCTCAAAAGATAACTTATTACAATAATATGGCTTAAGGCCATCTAAAAACTATAATAGCGGAAAGCTTGGAAGATAAAGCGATTCCATCAACTCCAACGGCATAGCTAAGTGAAAGACAACGACCTATGGCACCTTAATCGTCGTCTGAAAAGTCTGCAACATGAAACGTTGCAGCCCGAAACGGGTCAGCACATGGAATATACTGGCAATGTAACACATAGGGTAATGAATAGAATGAATGCTACCACTACATGCATATATGGCTGGTGGAAAGCTCTATGGTTACAGTTTTGCATAAAGCCAATTTTTTCCTACAACAAAGGAATAAATTTTGTTTAACTGTCCTGGTGGTTGTTAAACATTGAGAAGGTTCCTCCAACTCAATCCCAATTAAACATCAACATTAAACCCAATCAAATTAAGTTAGAGTGATGATATCAACATGATAATACAAGAACCAGATACTCAAAACGTCCATAACCAGGGACACGGCTAACCAGGATTAGTTTGTACACTCTACAAAGGTTTGCACACTTTTCCACACAAGACCCGAACACATCCATGGTCGGAGATTCGAGACACAGTCTTTCTAAAACATTAACTCTCTACTCTGGATAGACAGTACCACCTACAACCCACTACATCTGCTAGTCTACCTCTTCAAGAGCTTCACGCAACTTACTCAACTATGCCAGAGACAATATTGGCTTGTGGCTTCACACGGAAGTTTCTAGCATGAATAATCTTATGATCCCTTTAAGCCTGGGTGGCGGACTGTAGGATGATCACACGGGTACTCCGGGATATCCTAGGACAACACTGGATTCTCCAGGTGCCCTGACAACCACTGGGTACTCCAGGGTGCCTCAAGCAATCCACCCAGATGTGTATTTAAGTAGCCACCTTAAGTTAACCATTAATTAACAATACTCACATCTTTCCTGGATACACTCACCCAAACCACGTCTAAGAGCATAGCATATCAATATAAGCATAACGTAAAAGTAACTCCCAAAGGTTTGATAATAAACAGGGCAATAGGTTCCACCTCATCATCTACTTCCCAAAACCCACATGTTAATCAGATCCTACCCATGCAATGTTTGATGGTTGATCTAATGCAATAAAACCAGGTAGTAAAGAGGTATGATCAAAGTGTTACTTGCGTTGCTGATGATCCGCGAAACCTAGAGACTCGTAGTAGCACGCTTCACACTCCAGGTACTCTATCGCAAACAAACAATAGCATACAATAAGCACTCAACTAGAAGCACCGGTAAAACTCAAATAAAATATGTAACCAGAAAGTTTAACAAAAGAACTCCGGTTTGCAAAAAGAATCAAATGAAACGGAACAACGAAACTCAAACTGCGAAAGAAACAAGATCCGTTTACTAATCTGGACTAAAGTCAAATTTTACAGTACCAACTTGTTCAAGTTGGTTAAACAAAAAGAGGGCTTCGATATGAAGATCTAGGCGCTTGACTTGCCTGATTCTGATAAACGAGCGAAAACATAAACTAAAACGAAGATCGAGGTAGAAATCGCGATCGAAAATAACCGCAGAAAAACCCTAGAAAAAGAAAAACTAACGAACAGGCTAATGAATGAATGTTCACTGTCTGCGGCTAACGGGTAAACATCGTTCGTTAAAACGAACGTACGGACGAATGTCCGCTATTTAACTAAACCAGGAAAAACCGAACCAATCTAATAAAAAACGAATCTAGGTTTTCAAAAAAAACGAACAGTTTCTTAAAAAAATGTACTGCAATGGCGGTTCATACCTCCGGAGGTAGGGTTGAGTCCGGCGGCGGGGCGGCGAGGCGGCGGACTCCGGCGGCGGCGGCGAGACGGCGCGGCGGCGAGCGGCAGCGCGGGTTCCGACTGCGGCGGCGCGGCACGGATTTCGAGGCGGTCATTGCGGCTAGGGTTTGGCTATGGGGGGGGGCTTGGGCCTCTTAAAGGGCCGGCCGGTTCTGTGTCCCAGGCGGACACGTCCCGGTAGCTCGGTTCCTTTTTTTTAATAATTATGACGTGTAGAAAAACAAATAAAAGAAATACTAAAAGGACTCCAAAAATCCTGAAATAAATTTTCCCCATCCTCTAAAAATATAGCGCACAAGGTGAACATTTGTTTCGGCCTCTAATGCAATTTTGAAAAACGCATTTTTTTTCCTAATTCAAATAAATAGCAATAAAACTCCGAATAAAATTCTTATGTGATTTTAATATTTTACCTCCAATATTTCTTTATTTTGGGGAAGTCATTTTATCCCCTCCCTTTTATTTTCATATATGAAATCAGAGAGAAAAATAATTAAAACCAAATTATCCAATTTTCAAAATTTGAGAAAACTCAAATATGAAAATAACAAAATCCCCAACTCTCTCCGCAGGTCCTTGAGTTGCATAGAATTTCTTGGATTAACCTAAAATGCAATAAAATATGATATACAATGATGATCTAATGTATAACATTCCAAATTTGAAATTTGGGATGTTACAAATCTAGCCCCCTTAAGATGAATCTCACCCTTGAGATTCGGGTTGGCTAGAAAATAGGTGAGGGTGGTCCTTCAGTAGGTCTTCCTCTCCTTCCCAAGTGGCCTCATCCTCGGTATGGTGGCTCCACTGAACTTTGTAGAACTTGATAACCTTGTTGCGTGTGACTCGGCTGGCAAACTCGAGAATCTTCATTGGTTTCTCCTCGTAGGTCAAATCGCTATCCAACTGAATCGCTTCCAGTGGCACTGTATCTCTCAGAGGAATATCGGCCATCTCTGCAACGTGGAATACATCATGAACCTGACAATCCTTCTGGAAATTCCAACTTGTAAGCAACTTCTCCCATACGTTCCAAAACTTTGTATGGTCCCACAAAACGTGGTGCTAACTTTCCCTTAACTCCAAAACTCTTAAATCCTCGAAGTTGGGACACCCGAAGATACACTCTGTCTCCGACTTCGTAAACTGTCTCCTTGCATTTTGAATCTGCATAGCTCTTCTACCTGGACTGGGCTACCTTGAGTCTATCGCGAATCAGTTTAACCTTCTCTTCAGACTCCTTAATCAAATCTGGTCCAAACCACCGACGATGTCCAACTTCATCCCACAGTAACGGGGTCCTGCACCTCCTCCTGCACCTCCTTCTGTACAAAGCTTCGAAAGGGGCCATCTTCAAACTGGCTTGATAACTGTTGTTGTAAGAGAACTCTGCATATGGCAAATTGCCATCCCTACTAGATCCATAATCTAGCGCACAAGCTCTCAACATGTCCTCCAGAATCTGATTGACTCTCTCGGTCTGTCCATCTGTCTATGGATGAAAGGTTGTACTGAACTCTAGCCTGGTACCCAAAGTCTCATGCAACTGATTCCAAAACTTTGAGGTAAACTGGGTTCCTCTATCTGATACAATGGTCCTCAGAACTCCAGGCAGACATATGATCCTAGTCATGTATATCTTTGCCAACTTAGCACTGGTGTAAGTGGTCTTCACTGGGATGAAATGAGCTACCTTTGTCAACCGATCGACTACAACCCATATCGAGTCATAGCCTGCACGAGTCCTGGGAAAACCCATGATAAAATTCATGCCTAGCTTATCCCACTTCCATTCGGGTATCCGCAATGGCCGTAGCAATCCTGCTGGCTTCTGATGCTCTGCCTTCACTCTCTGACATACATCACAAACTGCTACATACTCCACAATATCCTTCTTCATTCTAGTCCACCAGAAACCGTCCTTCAAATCCAGATACATCATGGTATTTCCTGGATGAATCAAATACGGCGAGTCATGGGCCTCCTGCAAAATCAACTTCCTGATCTCAGGGTCATTAGGCACATATACGCGGTCCTCAAACCATAAGGTATCGGTGCTCATCCTCACGAAATCCTTTAGCCTTTCCTTCGCTCATCCTTTCCTTTATCTTAGCAACCTCCTTGTCCGTCTTTTGAGCTTCTCTGATCTTATCCATCAAAGTAGACTGAATTTCCAATGCTGCTACGTAACCTCTCGGAACTATTTCCAAGCATAGCTCGCGAAGATCCTCTGCTAACTCATTGGGTAATCCTCCAGTCATGAGTGTATTGATATGACTCTTGCGACTCAACGCATCGGCTACTACGTTAGACTTTCCGGGATGATAGTGCAACCTCATATCATAATCCTTGATGAGCTCCAACCATCTCCTCTGCCTGATATTCAACTCCTTCTACGTGAAGATACACATCAAACTCTTGCGATCCGTGTACACCTCGCAGTGGTTTCCAATGAGAAAATGTCTCCATGTCTTCAATGCATGCACTACGGCTGCTAGCTCCAAATCGTGGGTAGGATAATTCAACTCATGGGGTTTAAGCTGTCAGGAGGCATATGAAACAACTCTTCCCTCCTACATGAGCACTGCTCCAAGTCCTCGACGAGAAGCATCGCAATACACTTGATAATCCTTGCGTTGATCTAGAAGAATCAACACTGGGGCTATAACCAAGCGTTTCTTCAACTCCTGAAAACTAGCATCACATTCCTCAGTCCATTTGAACTTGGTGTCCTTCTTCAGCAACTCCGTCATGGGCTTTGCAATCTTAGAGAAACTTTCACTGAACCTTCTGTACTATCCTGCGAGTCCAAGAAAACTCCGGATCTCACTGTGACAACCTAGATAGGGTCTACTGCTATTCCTTCTCCAGATATAACATGTCCGAGGAATCCAACTTCCTTCAACCAAAACTCACACTTGCTGAACTTGGCATACAACTGATGTTCTCTGAGCTTCCCAAGTACCAAACGCAAATGCTCCTTATGCTCCTCCTCATTCTTTGAGTAGACCAATATGTCATCAATGAACACCACGACGAACTTATCCAAAAACTCCATAAACACCTCATTCATCATGTTCATGAAATATGCAGGCGCGTTGGTCAGACCAAATGACATAACGGTATACTCATATAGCCCGTACCTTGTGGTAAAAGCTGTCTTAGGTATATCCTGCTCTCGTATCTTCAACCGGCGGTATCCTGATTGCAGATCGATCTTGGAAAATACTTTAGCTCCTTGCAACTGGTCAAACAAATCACTGATCATCGGCAGTGGGTGCTTGTTCTTGATCGTCACTTCATTCAACCGTCGATAATCAACAACCATCCTCAACGATCCATCCTTCTTCTCCACTAAAAGCACTGGTGATCCCCAAGGTGACGAACTTGGGAGAATATAGCCTTTATCCAGTAATTCCTTAATCTGCTTCTTAATTTCTTCCAAATCCTTTGCGAGCATCCGATACGGTCTCTTAGATATTGGCCCTGTGCCTGGCAAAAGATCAATCAAAAACTCAATGTCTCTATCCGGTGGCATGCCTGGCAACTCCTCTAGAAATACATCAGGGAAATCCTTCACCACTGGTACTCCCTCCTGTACAACTCCTCATAAGGAATTCACTTGAGTCCTCTTCGGCACATGACGGGATACATACTTCATCCTTCTTCCTTCTGGGGTGGTGAGCAAAATTGACTTACTGGTGCAGTCAATGTTCCCTCCATACGTCGATAACTAATCCATGCCTAATATTACATCTAGTCCTTGTGACTCCAATACTATTAGGTCTGAGGGGAACACGTAGTTACCAATCCTTAATGGTAACCGATCACACCATAGGCTAGCCATATACTCTGCTCCTGGCGAGGTTACTAACATGGGTGACCTAAGGGCTTGGGTTGGCAGGTTATACTTATCCACAAATCCCCTTGATATGTATGAATGCGATGCACCAGTATCAAAAAGAACGATTGCAGTAAATGACTTAACCAAAAACTTACCTATTACTACACTGGGCTTCACTTCAACCTCCTCCACGATAGCGTGGTTTACTTGTCCCCTGTTGAAAGGGTTGGGCTTCTTCACAGAGCTTCCATTCCCATTCCCATTTTCGCTTCAGAACACTCTATGGCGTAATGTCCATTCTTCCCGCACTTGAAACAAGTAATGTGACTTAGATCCTTTTCTTGGCGGGCGTTGCTGGGTTGGAACGGTTTTGGCCGTTGCTTCCTCCATTCCCACTCCCATTCTTGGGGACACTATGGTTACGAGAACTCCCTCCATTGGAATTGTGACCTCCATGGTTATGGTGAATGTGTCGTCCCGAGTTCGGGGTAAAACGGGGCCTTTGCTGAGCTCCTGAATTGTACTTCCCTTGTCCATACTTCCTCTTGCGGTTGTCTGTCTGCTGCTGCTTACCTTCAATCATAAGAGCTCTGTCTACCAACTCCTGGCAGTTGTTGAAGGTTTCCACCATCAACTGCATGCTCAACTCATCATTCAATCCTTCCAGAAACTTCTCCTACTTAGCGGCATCTGAAGCGACGTCATCTAGGGCATAACATGCTAACTTACTAAAATCATCCACATACTGGCCCACTGTGCATCGTCCTTGGTGGAAGTTGCAAAACTCGTGCTTCTTCATGGCCATAGCTCCTGCTGAAACATGGGCGATACAAAAAGCCTGCTAAAACTGGTCCCATGTGACATTGTCGATGGGGTAAGTGGCTGTGAAATTCTCCCACCATGATGTTGCCGGTCCATCAAGCTGATGTGCGGCAAAATGCACTCTCTCTGCATCTGTGCATCCTGCAGTGATCAACTCCCTTCCAATCTTGCGGAGCCAATCATTTGCAACAATAGGCTCGGTGCTACTGGAAAACACCAGCGGATTTAGCCTTAAGAAGCGGGTTAAGTGATCAACAGGTGGTGGTGGGGGTGGGTTGTTGTTGTTGTTGTTCCCCTGGTTCTGATTCTAGAGTAGTAGTTGCATTAGGGTATTCTGCTACTGGATCAACTGAGTGAGCTCCGGTGGGAAAGCAAATCCATTGTCACGTCTCGGAGGCATCTGATGGGTTTAGAAAAGGTGAGAAAATAGAATAAAATGAGGTCTAGAGGGAAAACACTACCCATATGCACATGAGACAAACACAGTCATATCACTTCAATCAAATCGAACAAGGGCATACAAGCGGTCTAACTATCATTACAAAAGTGCTCTAACTATACTATATACATGGGGGAATACTACTACTGATATGGTGGTCGACTAGAAGTTTTAATCGGTGGAACTCCATGATATTTGCTCCATCTTCATCAACATAATCATCATCACTATCGTCGGGGTCTGAGTCGGTGTCGTCGATGATGATGTAGTTCTCTGGACAAGTGGAATTGTCATCCTCCCCTTCTGTCGCAGGGTCTCCCATGAATACTCCTAGCTTCCTTGTTAGATCGTCGTTCTTCTCCACGAGTATCGTCATTTCCTCATCATATCCATCGCGTGTAGACTTGAGTTCTTCCTCCAGCTTCATGATCCTGGTCATTGCCTTCTTCAGATCTATCATGCCTGCGCACATCTGGTTCTCCTAGCGTCGAATGTGCTGGTTTAACTCTTGGATGAAAGCTGCAATGGACTTACCCCTCCTGGTGTTGATCATCTCCCATTGCTCATCTCGGCGCCCACAAATCTGGTAGATAGTATCGTTAAGATCCTTGTGGTAAACATCTCCAATGCGTCCGATGGTGATGTGGGCTGCCATGCTCTTTCCTAGACTCCAGGTTGGTGCATAAAAGGAAAACTCTATGGGCTCAGTGACTGGCATGCACGTCCTTCCTGGAACTTGAACTCGAATCATCCAACGCTCCTATTTTGGTAAAGTGGCGATGTAGGTACCGGTGAAGCTTGGTATTTCGATGTTCACGTATCTAGTAACTTCCTTCAGATGTCGTCCAAAGGGTGTATCTTCATCCGGTTGGGTGAACTTGTTCCTTGCATCTGCCATCCTATAGAGTAGAAAAGGGAGAGGAGTCAGAAATGAGAAGAGAGGAGTGACCTATCACTAAAAAAATACACTTCTGTGATGATACGTGTTTGTCATAGTAGGTTGCGTTTTTTGTCATGCATGTACATCCATGACGATTTTATGACAGAATCAAGATAGTCATACCTGTGCTGTCGTAGAAGTGTTCCATGGCATTACCAAAATTATCATCACGGAAGTGTCCACTTCCATGATGAAAAATCACGCGTCATAGAAGTGCTTTCGTCAAGGGTAACTGACATGTGGCATCCACAGTAATAGAACACTGTTAAGCTATCGGGTCGGATTTTGGATCCGATAACCCGTTAACAGCCCCGACGAATGGGGATTTTCCACATGTAAAATCATCATTGGCTGGAGGAAACACGTGTCGGCTCATCGTTGGGATAGATGTCATCCACTCATTGGACAGACGGCGCCTATGATACGTCGACACGTGGCACGGCCCAACAGAGGCCCATTCCTGTGAAAAGGCCGACCCGTTTGACTTGGTCAAAAGGTGGCGGGCCGGCCCATGGAAAGCCTATTAACGGCATGTTCGCATATAGCCCATTTACAGTCCGCTAACCCAAGGCCCATTACGCCCTATCCGAATTAGGCCCAGTAGCGTCATCTGGGACATCCAATATGATTCCAGCCTGTTTTCACTTCTGGCCCATGTATGGCCCATGACGTCTTTTGGCCCATATGAGGCCATTTGTAACTCTTGGCCCATTAACGTCCTATGGTGAAACTGGCCCGTAATGAATAGTGTATCACTTTACACCCATTAATGGCCCATGGTGAAACTGGCCCATAATGAACAGTGTATCACTTTATACCCATTAAATGCCCGTTATTCCGTTGGGCCGTTTCAAGCCCATGTTATCTTTCGGCCTTCTCAGAGCCCATTTATTCTTGGGCTTATTTCCAGCATTCATTTACTTACGGCTCGTTACTTTCATTTTCGGCTTGTGGGCCAAATTCAGCCCGTGGTTACAGTCGGCCCGTTTGTGGTCCATTAATACGTTGGGCCGTTTTCATAGCATCATGAAATACGACCTATTAACGATGGCCCGTTATGGTCGGCCCATGAACGGACGATTCCAACTCTAGCCCGTTTAGGGCCATAATGCGGTATATTATTGGCCCATGTTTGGCCAATCGATCATACGACCCGTATAAGGCCCATTGATGATATGCCCCGTAGAAGGCCCATTGTTTCTATGGCCCGTAGACGGCCCATTGTTTCTACGGCCCATAGAATGCCCATTGTTTCTACGGCCCGTAGAAGGCCCACTGTTTTTATGGCCCGTAGGTGGCCCAGTGTCACTACAGTAAATATTAGCCCATGGTTATTGTGGCCTAGTTTTCAAAAATAGGTTATTGCAGCCACTAGCAAACCGCGGAAAAAGAACTGCATTGACTACAAGCAAACAAATAAACAAGAAAACAAGGAAATAAATAATCAAGCAACTAACGCTAGGCTATCACGGCTATTACACATATTAAATCCACTGGGCATCAAAGTTCGCCACCAGTGCAAATATAGGGAACAAAGCGGCATATCATATACACTGGTTGTCAAAGTTGGCGACCAGCGCAAATAAACACCATAGCAAAACAAATCAAGAACTGAAACCACTTCAGGAGATCTCAAGAAACAATATCCTGGGTACCCATAATGCTGGCAAGATGGTTAGCAAGCTTATTAACTTTCTCTTGTCTGGCGCTTAAATCCTCCAATGCTTGCTGTTGCACCAGGAAATATGCATCTGAATTCTGCAAGGACTTCCTCAGTCCTTCAGCTTCCTGTCGCGGCACATCTGACCGATATCTTTCAAATTGAAGTTGAGACTCAAGAAGACAAACTGATTCAGGCAGCGAGTTCGAAGAGCTTATGCCAGCAGTAGTGGCCAGTAACTCGAACACTACATCAAGGCAAGACTTTTGGGTTCTCTCACTGTCGTCAAGATAGTTTTTGTCAGCTTTCTTGGAGACCAACAGGGATGTCTCACTATCTTGAACCTTATCTACATTACTTCCTTTACAATTTCATAACGCGGTACTGTTCTCCAATATTTTGTCCTCACTCTAAAAGAGAAACAAGCAGACACATCACAGGTTTACCATGTTGTATATGAAACTCATTTTGGTAAATGAGTTCAATAGTAAAGTGGACAGAATAACAACATGAAACATACATATATCTGAAGGAAATATGCCCTAGAGGCAATAATAAAGTTATTATTTATTTCCTTATTTCATGATAAATGTTTATTATTCATGCTAGAATTGTATTAACCGGAAACATGATACATGTGTGAATACATAGACAAACATAGTGTCACTAGTATGCCTCTACTTGACTAGCTCGTGAATCAAAGATGGTTATGTTTCCTAGCCATGGACAAAAGAGTTGTCATTTGATTAATGGGATCACATCATTTGGAGAATGATGTGATTGACATGACCCTTTCCGTTAGCCTAGCACTTGATCGTTTAGTATGTTGCTATTGCTTTCTTCATGACTTATACAAAGTTCCTGCAACTATGAGATTGTGCAACTCACGTTTACCGGAAGAACACTTTGTGTGCTACCAAACGTCACAACGTAACTGGGTGATTATAAAGGTTCTCTACAGGTGTTTCCGAAGGTACATGTTGGGTTGGTATAATTCGATATTAGGTTTTGCCACACCGATTGTCGAAGAGGTATCTCTGGGCCCTCTCGGTAATACTCATCACCTAAGCCTTGCAAGCATTGTAACTAATGAGTTAGTTATATGATGATGTGTTACAGGACGAGTAAAGAGACTTGCCGATAACGAGATTGAACTAGGTATTGGATACCGATGATCAAATCTTGGGCACGTAACATACCGATGACAAAGGGAACAACGTATGTTGTTATGCGGTTTGACCGATAAAGATCTTCGTAGAATATGTAGGAACCAATATGGGCATCCAGGTTCCGCTATTGGTTATTGACCGAGAATAGTTCTAGGTCATGTCTACATAGTTCTCGAACCCGTAGGGTCCGCACGCTTAATGTTACAATGACAATTTTATTATGAGTTTACAAGTTTTGATGTACCAAAGTTTGTTCGGAGTCCCAGATGTGATCACGGACATGACGAGGAGTCTCAAAATGGTCGAGACATAAAGATTGATATATTGGACGACTATATTCGGACACCGGAAGTGTTCCGGGTGATTTCGGAGAAAACCGGAGTGCCGGAGGGTTAACGGAACCCCCCCTCCCCCCGGAGAGTTAATGGGCCACATGGGCCTTGGTGGGAAGAGAGAGGGGCGGCCAGGAAGGGCCGCGTGCCCCCTCTCCCTCTGGTCCGAATTGGACTAGGAGGGGGGGGGGCGGCGCCCCCCTCTTTCCTTCCCCTCCTCTCCCCCTTCCTTCCCCTCCTAGTAGGAGTAGGAAAGGAGGAGTTCTACTCCTACTAGGAGGAGGACTCCTCCTCCTGGAGCGCCCAACAAGGGCCGGCCGGCCTCCCCCCTCCCTCCTTTATATATGGGGGCAGGGGGCACCCCATAGACACACAAGTTGATCTATGGATCATTCCTTAGCCATGTGCGGTGCCCCCCTCCACCATATTCTACCCCGGTCATATCGTCGCGGAGTTTAGGCGAAGCACTGCACTGGTAGAACATCATCATCATCACCACGCCGTCGTGTTGACGAAACTCATCCCCGAAGCTTTGCTGGATAGGAGCCCGGGGATCGTCATCGAGCTGAACGTGTGCTGAACTCGGAGGTGCCGTACGTTCGGTGCTTGGATCGGTCGGATCGTGAAGACGTACGACTACATCAACCGCGTTGTCATAATGCTTCCGCTTATGGTCTATGAGGGTACGTGGACGAACACTCTCCCCTCTCGTTGCTATGCATCACCATGATCTTGCGTGTGCGTAGGAATTTTTTTGAAATTACTACGTTCCCCAAGAGTGGTATCAGAGCCAGGTTTCATGCGTTGATGTTATATGCACGACTAGAACACAAGTGAGTTGTGGGCGATACAAGTTATACTGCTTACCAGCATGTCATACTTTGGTTCGGCGGTATTGTGAGATCAAGCAGCCCGGACCGACATTACGCGTACGCTTACGCGAGACTGGTTTCACCGTTGCGAGCATTCGTGCTTAAAGGTGGCTGGCGGGTGTCTGTCTCTCTCACTTTAGCTGAATCGAGTGTGGCTACGCCCGGTCCTTGCGAAGGTTAAAACAGCACCAACTTGACAAACTATCGTTGTGGTTTTTATGCGTAGGTAAGAACGGTTCTTGCTAGAAGCCCGTAGCAGCCACGTAAAATTTGCAACAACAAAGTATTGGACGTCTAACTTGTTTTTGCAGGGCATGTTGTGATGTGATATGGTCAAGACGTGATGCTATATTTTATTGTATGAGATGATCATGTTTTGTAACCGAAGTTATCGGCAACTGGCAGGAGCCATATGGTTGTCGCTTTATTGTATGAAATGCAAACGCCCTATAATTGCTTTACTTTATCACTAAGCGGTAGCGATAGTCGTAGAAGCAATAGTTGGCGAGACGACAACGATGCTACAATGAAGATCAAGGTGTCACGCCGGTGACGATGGTGATCATGACGGTGCTTCGGAGATGGAGATCACAAGCACAAGATGATGATGGCCATACCATATCACTTATATTGATTGCATGTGATGTTTATCCTTTATGCATCTTATCTTGCTTTGATTGATGGTAGCATTTTAAGATGATCTCTCACTAAAATTATCAAGAAGTGTTCTCCCTGAGTATGCACCGTTGCCAAAGTTCATCGTGCCCAGACACCACGTGATGATCGGGTGTGATAAGCTCTATGTCCATCTACAACGGGTGCAAGCCAGATTTGCACACGCAGAATACTCAGGTTAAACTTGACGAGCCTAGCATATGCAGATATGGCCTCGGAACACGGAGACCGAAAGGTCGAGCATGAATCATATAGTAGATATGATCAACATAATAATGTTCACCATTGAAAACTACTCCATCTCACGTGATGATCGGTTATGGTTTAGTTGATTTGGATCACGTGATCACTTAGATGACTAGAGAGATGTCTGTCTAAGTGGGAGTTCTTAAGTAATATGATTAATTGAACTTAAATTTATCATGAACTTAGTCCCTGATAGTATTTTGCTTGTCTATGTTTGTTTGTAGATAGATGGCTCGTGTTGTTGTTCCGTTGAATTTTAATGCGTTCCGTGAGAAAGCAAAGTTGAAAGATGATGGTAGCAATTACACGGACTGGGTCCATACCCTGAGGATTTTCCTCATTGCTGCACAGAAAAGTTACGTCCTGGAAGCACCGCTGGGTGCCAGGCCTGCTGCTGATGCGACTAACAATGTTAAGAACGTCTGGCAGAGCAAAGCTGATGACTACTCTATAGTTCAGTGTGCCATGCTTTACGGCTTAGAACCGGGTCTTCAACGACGTTTTGAACGTCATGGAGCATATGAGATGTTCCAGGAGTTGAAGTTAATATTTCAAGCAAATGCCCGGATTGAGAGATATGAAGTCTCCAATAAGTTCTACAGCTGCAAGATGGAGGAGAATAGTTCTGTCAGTGAACATATACTCAAAATGTCTGGGTATAATAATCACTTGATTCAACTGGGAGTTAATCTTCCGGATGATAGCGTCATTGATAGAATTCTCCAATCACTGCCACGAAGCTACAAGAGCTTTGTGATGAACTATAATATGCAAGGGATGAACAAGACTATTCCCGAGCTCTTCGCAATGCTAAAAGCTGCGGAGGTAGAAATCAAGAAGGAGCATCAAGTGTTGATGGTCAACAAGACCACTAGTTTCAAGAAAAAGGGCAAAGGGAAGAAGAAGGGGAGCTTCAAGAAGAACAGCAAGCAAGTTGCTGCTCAAGAGAAGAAACCCAAGTCTGGACCTAAGCCTGAAACTGAGTGCTTCTACTGCAAGCAGACTGGTCACTGGAAGCGGAACTGCCCCAAGTATTTGGCGGATAAGAAGGATGGCAAAGTGAACAAAGGTATATGTGATATACATGTTATTGATGTGTACCTAACTAGAGCTCGTAGTAGCACCTGGGTATTTGATACTGGTTCTGTTGCTAATATTTGCAACTCGAAATAGGGACTACGGAATAAGCGAGCACTGGCCAAGGACGAGGTGACGATGCGCGTGGGAAACGGTTCCAAAGTCGATGTGATCGCGGTCGGCACGCTACCTCTACATCTACCTCCGAGATTAGTTTTAGACCTGAATAATTGTTATTTGGTGCCAGCGTTGAGCATGAACATTATATCTGGATCTTGTTTGATGCGAGACGGTTATTCATTTAAATCAGAGAATAATGGTTGTTCTATTTATATGAGTAATATCTTCTATGGTCATGCACCCTTGAAGAGTGGTCTATTTTTATTAAATCTCGATAGTAGTGATACACATATTCATAGTGTTGAAACCAAAAGATGCAGAGTTAATAATGATAGTGCAACTTATTTGTGGCACTGCCGTTTGGGTCATATCAGTGTAAAGCGCATGAAGAAACTCCATACTGATGGACTTTTGGAATCACTTGATTATGAATCACTTGGTACTTGCGAACTGTGCCTTATGGGCAAGATGACTAAAACGCCGTTCTCCGAAATTATGGAGCGAGCAACTGATTTGTTGGAAATCATACATACTGATGTTTGTGGCCCAATGAGTGTTGAGGCTCGCGGCGGGTATCGTTATTTTCTCACCTTCACAGATGATTTGAGCAGATATGGGTATATCTACTTGATGAAACACAAGTCTGAAACATTTGAAAAGTTCAAAGAATTTCAGAGTGAAGTGGAAAATCATCGTAACAAGAAAATAAAGTTTCTACGATCTAATCGTGGAAGAGAATATTTGAGTTATGAGTTTGGCCTACACTTGAAACAATGTGGAATAGTTTCGCAACTCACGCCACCTGGAACACCACAACGAAATGGTGTGTCCGAACGTCGTAATCGTACTTTACTTGATATGGTGCGATCTATGATGTCTCTTACTGATTTACCGCTATCATTTTGGGGTTATGCTTTAGAGACGACCGCATTCACGTTAAATAGGGCACCATCAAAATCCGTTGAAATAACGCCTTATGAACTGTGGTTTGGCAAGAAACCAAAGTTGTCGTTTCTTAAAGTTTGGGGCTGCGATGCTTATGTGAAGAAACTTCAACCAGATAAGCTCGAACCTAAATCGGAGAAATGTGTATTCATAGGATACCCAAAAGAGACTATTGGGTACACCTTCTATCATAGATCCGAAGGCAAGACATTCGTTGCTAAGAATGGATCCTTTCTAGAGAAGGAGTTTCTCTCGAAAGAAGTGAGTGGGAGGAAAGTAGAACTTGATGAGATAACTGTATCTACTCCCTTATTGGAAAGTAGTTCATCACGAGAACCAGTTCCTGTGACAACTACACCAATTAGTGAGGAAGCTAATGATAATGATCATGAAACTTCAGATCAAGTTTCTACTGAACCTCGTAGGTCTAACAGAGTAAGATCCGCACCAGAGTGGTACGGTAATCCTATTCTAGAAGTCATGTTACTTGACCATGATGAACCTACGAACTATGAGGAAGCGATGATGAGCCCGGATTCCGCAAAATGGCTAGAAGCCATGAAATCTGAGATGGGATCCATGTATGAAAACAAAGTATGGACTTTGGTTGACTTGCCCGATGATCGGCAAGCCATTGAGAATAAATGGATCTTTAAGAAGAAGACTGACGCTGATGGTAATATAACTGTCTATAAAGCTCGACTTGTTGCAAAAAGGTTTTCGACAAGTTCAAGGGGTTGACTACGATGAGACTTTCTCACCCGTAGCGATGCTTAAGTCCGTCCGAATCATGTTAGATATTGCTGCATTTCATGATTATGAAATTTGGCAAATGGATGTCAAGACTGCATTCTTGAATGGATTTCTAGAAGAAGAGTTGTATATGATGCAGGCGGAAGGTTTTGTTGATCCAAAAGGTGCTGACAAAGTGTGAAAGCTCCAGCGTTCCATTTATGGACTGGTGCAAGCATCTCGGAGTTGGAATAAACGCTTTGATAGTGTGATCAAAGCATATGGTTTTATACAGACTTTTGGAGAAGCCTGTATTTATAAGAAAGTGAGTGGGAGCTCTATAGCACTTCTAATTTTATATGTCGATGACATATTATTAATTGGAAATGATATAGAATTTCTGGATAGCATAAAAGGATACTTGAATAAAAGTTTTTCAATGAAAGACCTCGGTGAAGCTGCTTACATATTGGGCATCAAGATCTATAGAGATAGATCAAGACGCTTAATAGTACTTTCACAAAGCACATACCTTGCCAAAATTTTGAAAAAGTTCAAAATGGATCAGGCAAAGAAAGGATTCTTGCCTGTGTTACAAGGTGTGAAGTTGAGTCAAACTCAATGCCTGACCACCGCAGAAGATAGAGAGAAAATGAAAAATGTTCCCTATGCTTTAGCCATAGGCTCTATCATGTATGCAATGCTGTGTACCAGACCTGACGTATGTTAGCAATAAGCTTGGCAGGAAGGTACCAAAGTAATCCAGGAGTGGATCACTGGACAGCGGTCAAGAACATCCTGAAATACTTGAAAAGGACTAAGGATATGTTTCTCGTATATGGAGGTGACAAAGAGCTAGTCGTAAACGGTTACGCCGATGCAAGCTTTGACACTGATCCGGACGATTCTAAATCGCATACCGGATACGTGTTTTTATTAAACGGTGGAGCTGTAAGTTGGTGCAGTTCTAAACAAAGCGTTGTAGCGGGATCTACATGTGAAGCGGAGTACATAGCTGCTTCGGAAGCAGCAAATGAAGGAGTCTGGATGAAGGAGTTCATTTTCGATCTAGGTGTCATACCTAGTGCATCGGGACCAATGAAGATCTCCTGTGACAATACTGGTGCAATTGCCTTGGCAAAGGAATCCAGATTTCACAAGAGGACCAAGCACATCAAGAGATGCTTCAATTCCCTTCGGGACCAAGTCCAAGTGGGAGACATAGAGATTTGCAAGATACATACGGATCTGAATGTTGCAGACCTGTTGACTAAGCCTCTCTCACGAGAAAAACATGATCAGCACCAAGACTCCATGGGTGTTAGAATCATTACTATGTAATCTAGATTATTGACTCTAGTGCAAGTGGGAGACTAAAGGAAATATGCCCTAGAGGCAATAATAAAGTTATTATTTATTTCCTTATTTCATGATAAATTTTTATTATTCATGCTAGAATTGTATTAACCGGAAACATGATACATGTGTGAATACATAGACAAACATAGTGTCACTAGTATGCCTCTACTTGACTAGCTCGTGAATCAAAGATGGTTAAGTTTCCTAGCCATGGACAAAAGAGTTGTCATTTGATTAATGGGATCACATCATTAGGAGAATGATGTGATTGACATGACCCATTCCGTTAGCCTAGCACTTGATCGTTTAGTATGTTGCTAGATAATATTTCAACACTACAACTTCATCGAAAGCGAGAAGTGAATGGAAGGTTATACATTGAAGAAGTGGGAGTCGACCTTGAACTTTGCGTTCATGCCCATGGACATGATGCAAATCTTATCATGGAAGCTTCTCGCAAAATAGTTACCCCCTTGTTATAAGTGCTTGTATCTGTGGTTTAATCATGTACAAATGTGATTCTGACCATATTGTTCCCCTTGATTCAATTTCCCAGACAAGTTAAAACCACTTGTCCTCTGCAGAGCAATACCCAATCCAACCTCTATTTTGATCTGTCGTCGAGTATTACCCCCTTGGTATCTCAAGATTATCATGGAACTGCATAACTTCTTATGAGTTCTTCATCAAGTGCTATATTCTCATTGATTCCAATTTTTCCCGGGCTTTGAGTTATTAAACACTCAAAAACACCGATAACTGACTCGAGTTCGCATCGCAATTAAGCAACTCTTGGTAACCTTCATTACTTACGAGTTTGAACTCAATCACGTCATTCCTAGCCTGTTTGGCTATATCCTTGTCGTGTCGATTTTAACTATGCTACCTGGTCCTTCTTCCCAGAGCACAATTTTTTGACGATGAGCTAAGCTTCTGTCGATCTTTCCTCGTCATATCATTTCACCTTGAACATCAAACTTGATTTCGAGTTTGTGTCGTACCCTTGGTTCCAATAACCTTTCGCTTCACCATTCATTTGACTTGATGTCATCGCCGATCGATTACATCTTGAAACCTCTCGACAAATGTGTCGTGATCATCATCAACCTTATGAGCTCTTCCAGGATATCAATCGGATTCATGATGAGAAATACCATCCTTGCCTCGATGATTTGTGTTATCATCAACCACTTTACTGCCTTCCCTCCAACACAAACTTGTTCGTGTTTTGTGTTATACCTTGAGTTCCTTGCTATCCAGCAGTTGATCTTCTTTACCTTGGAGCATTACCATCTCTTCTGTCATCAATGTTGTGAGAATTTCACCACCTCTTAAGAATTCTTGATACAGGTGATACTTCTCACCATCACCATTCTTCTTGGTCCTCGTGTTGATTCCAACCGGGGTACCAACAAGTGAACGGTGCAGTTTGGATTCTGCCCTTCTAGCAACCCTATTGCTTTGATGTTAATGGTCGGCCGTTCATTCTTGGACTATTGATTATGGAATCACCATTCTGACGTTGGTCGTGCAACCCAACCATATTTCGGGCGCACCCTTCAACCAATGTTTAATTGTGTATGTTTTCCTCGAGCATACTACATTATATCATTTGAATTGACAAGTGTCATCTTCTTGTTCACCTTATTGTGGAAATCCATCCGTTTGGAACTCTCGATGAATTGTCGCTGAGCCCATCAGCCACCTCCTCATCCCCTCCTTCATTTAGTGATGAACTATTGTTTCAGGAACTCGCTTCCATAGTTCAGTTCCCAAGAATCTTACAATGTCATCTCGACAATTTGTGTTGCGCCTTTTCTTCACAGACATCCTGAGTCTGAGTTATCCTGACACCAATCGGATCTAAATCTCGGTCAGATATGATGGTTGGGACAACTTTCCAAGAGTTATGATGTTGGACCTCTGATGACCCGGTAACATGATGTCATGCCTAGCACCCCCCCCTGGGTGGAGGACCTATCGTTATAATTTCTTTTGCAAGGATAACCATTCTTCCTAGAGGAGATTGTAAGACCTATTTTATAAGCTGTTCCTGATGGATCCATTGAGTATCTAAAGTCCGACCTTTGTTTGAATACCATGCCAGTGCTATCTCAAAAGTTTGTCTGTGGAACTTTGATTTTCAACAAGAACATTTGAAGCCCAATGCTAAATGTTTCCTGCTAAATTATCCAAACACCGCTGTATGGGTAATGTCATTAAATTTCTCTCCCCTACCTAAAGAGTTTTCTACATTATATCCTGTCATGGATATCATGCTCTGCTTGTCCTTGGGAAGGATATACCCTTGAAATATGTGTTTAAACACATTTTCCTTTCCATTGTTCTGTTTAATCTGATAATCTTATTTTCCTTTCCATTGGTTAGATTAACCTTTCTTGAGGTCTATATAATCTAAGCAGTATTATTTTCCTGCTTATGTAAGCACCTCGTGGTACAGATCTGCTAGTAAGACCCTGTTACTATTGTTGGTGACATTTCGGTAACCACCGATGGACGAGAACTTTGCCTATTGGTCCGCCTCGATGCAACGAGTAGGAAAATGGTTCTCTTCGTCCCTCGCCCTTGGTACCAACGTTGTTGCCGACATAACTGACATGGTACTCCCTGACATGCCTTGCTATCATGACCGTGCAAGATGTCACTGCTCCTATAAAAAAAACCACATGGTGGGCCCATAACCCACAGTTCCATAGGATCAAAACCTGACTGTCCTGTACACCCCCTATTCCCAAAGTTATTCCTCGCGCGTGGCCTCCTATGTAATTCACGGGCCACCGTCCTAATGATCTATTCTGGTATCAGACGCAATACTTACTCTCGCTACTCTGAACCCCTTTCTCACTCTAGTTCAGGCTTCGAGCAACTATCTATCTGCTTGGAACCTCTTATTGTACCTTCGTACCTTACTCTCGATGTATTTCATATGTTCAACTCGAGAGATAATCTTATACTCATTCATGGGTTAATCCCAGATTATTACCCTTATAGCATTCTATCTTTGTCGATCTACCCCGTTACCTATTCGTAAATACGATGAAGATCCCGAAGAAAGGATGCCGACTTTATCATGATGACCTGGAGCAGAGGAATGAAGGCATCAACGTAATGGATTGACCTCTTCGAGAAGAGCAACCAAGACTGAGATGACTCGTTAGAATTTTGTAACCAGATTTTTTTCCTTAGTCCCCCTCTTAAATCTCGGGACGAGATTTCTTGTAGTAGAGGAGAATTGTGACGCCCGGATAATCAAGCTACAGTAACCTCTGCTAATGATGCCACGTCACTTCGATTACTGTCGCAAATCCCGCGTTAGTTGGTAACTGATTAAAATTCAAATTCAAAATTTGGCAAACAACAAAAGTTTTCAAAAATTAAAAGAAAAATGTTCGAGGTGTGCAAATAAATACCTAGAAGTTTATGGTGTGGGACCCATGCTTTTATAATAGACCCAAATACTTAAAATGAATTGAAACAGAAAAGAAAATAAATAAAGAAAGGAAAATACAGAAATAGAAAACAAACTAACAAACAAAAAAATAGAAAGGAACCCCCCACTGGCCCAGCTGGCCCATCCGTTGGCCAGGCCGGCCCAACTGGCCCAACCGGGCACCCCCAATCCCCATATCCCCACTACCCAAACCCTAACCGGCCGCTACCCCCCACTCCCCCGAAAATATCCCCTCCCTCTCCCCCGATTGGGTCGGGATCGGGAGGAGGGCGCTCACCTCGCCGCGACGACTGTGCCAGGATGGCGACGATGCCCGAGCCCGGTGCCACCTCCTCCGCGACCTCGCCTCCCCGCGTCGGCCTCCACCACCCCGGCCTGAACCACCACCCGCGGCCCCGTCACCAGATCGCCGCCGCCCGGAGCTGCCCTCACCCCGGAACCACCGCGCCATCACTGCTTGTCGCCAGGAACTCCTTCGCCACGTCGCGCCAGCCCCGACTCCTCCTCGAGCAGGCTTTGCTCAACTACAGGGCTCGATGAGCCCCATCCTCCCCCTCCCCCTCGTTCTCTGTCACCGGCGCCGTCCACCGCACGCTGACCGCGCTCGGCCCTGCGCCTCACCATGGTCCTCCGCGCCCCTGTACACGCACGTCGTGTCCACGTCTTCCCGCGCCCCCGACCAACCCCATGTGCACCTCTCCATCCCCCTGCACGCCCCGTGCCACTATTCCTGCCGGCCACGGCCCGCGCGCCCACGCCCTCCCACTGCTGCAGCTGTCGTGGCCTCGCCCCTCACGCCAGCCCGTCCGCGCGGCCCCACTCTAGCGGCGCCTCCTGCTGCCGCCGCGGCCACGCCGGCGCCGTCCCTTGCCCGCTGCCGCTGCTCCACTCGAAGCGGAGCCTCTACCGAGCCCGCCCACCGTTCCGGCCATCACCGGATATGGCCGCGCCGGCTTGCCCCGCTCGGGTGCCCAGCCGGGTCCCGGCGCCCACCCGCGCCCGTGTGCCCGCAAGGCCCTGGACCACTTACACGCGGGCCCCAGCGCGTTTATAAAAAAATGAAAAGGAATTAAAAATAAAATAAAAATACAAATAAAAATAATTAATTAAAGAAATAATTAACTTAATTAATTTTGATTAACTAAACTAAACAACTAATTAAACTAATTACACATTAGTTACCTAATTAACCTGATCTGTTAGTTAGTTAATTAAGTAGTATGAAAGTGGGCCCACCCCCCCCCCTAATTAATAATAATTAGGGTAATTAAAATGTTTAATTAAAATGTGTCACTGACCAGTGGGACCCACTGGTCAGGTTGACCAGTCAACCCTGCTGACTGCTGACGTCAACATGACATCATGTTGATGTCATAAATCCATTTTCGAATTAATTTAAAAAAATTAATTAAATTCCAGAAATTAATAAAATCTTTAGAAAATCATATCTTTTAATCCGTAACTCGGATTAAAATATTTTCAACATGAAAGTTGCTTAGAACGACGAGACAAACCCGGATGCGCAACCCGTTCGTCCGCCACACACCCCTAACATATCAAACTCGCAACTTTCCCCCTCCGGCTCCTCTGCCCGAAAATACATTCCCGGATGTTTCCCCCCTTCACCGGTATCACCTCATACCGCGTTAGAACACGTCTAGCTCTGCTTGTTTTCCTGTTATGCACTTGCTTGCTAAGTGTTCATTGTTTCTTCCCCCCTCTTCTTCCGCTAGACACCGAGACCGATGACGCTACTGCCCAGTACGACTACGTCACCGACGACCCCTCTCTCTTGCCAGAGCAATCAGGCAAGCCCTCCCCCTTGATCACCAGATATCGCCTATTCTTCTCTATACTGCTTGCATTAGAGTAGTGTAGCATGTTACTGCTTTCCGTTAATCCTATTCTGATGCATAGCCTGTCATTGTTGCTACAGTCATTGATACCTTACCCGCAATCCTAAATGCTTAGTATAGGATGCTAGTTTATCATCATTGACCCTACATTCTTGTCAGTCTGCCTTGCTATACTATTGGACCGTGATCACTTGGGAGGTGATCACGGGTATATACTATACATATACATACTATACAGATGGAGACTAAAGTCGGGTCAGCTTGATGAGTACCCGCAAGTGATTCTGATGAGGGGGCTGAAAGGACAGGTGGCTCCATCCCGGTAGAGGTGGGCCTGGGTTCCCGACGGCCCCCGACTGTTACTTTGTGGCGGAGCGACAGGGCAGGTTGAGACCACCTAGGAGACAGGTGGGCCTGGCCCTGTTCGGCGTTCGCGGATACTTAACACGCTTAACGAGATCTTGGTATTTGATCTGAGTCTGGCCATTTGGTCTATACGCCCTAACCATATACGCGGGAGTAGTTATGGGTATCCCGGCATCGTGGTATCAGCCGAAGCCTTCTTGACGTCAGCGACTAAGCGGCGCGCGCCGGGTTGGACTGCGTTAATGCAACTTCCTTTGTAATGGAGGTTGCTAGGTCTGCTCACCGGCCGCGTACGCAACGTGTAGGTGTGCTAAGGGCGATGGGCCCAGACCCCTGTGCGCTTAGGTTTAGACCGGCGTGCTGACCTCTCTGTTGTGCCTAGGTGGGGCTGCGACGTGTTGATCTT
Source organism: Triticum aestivum (assembly GCF_018294505.1). NCBI lineage: Eukaryota > Viridiplantae > Streptophyta > Magnoliopsida > Poales > Poaceae > Triticum > Triticum aestivum. The sequence goes on along the minus strand of NC_057810.1, from coordinate 562,574,906 downwards.
GCGAGGCCGGGCATGACCCAGGAAAGTGTGTCCGGCCAAATGGGATTGAGCGTGTTGGGTTATGTGGTGCACCCCTGCAGGGAAGTTAATCTATTCGAATAGCCATGATCTTCGATAACAGGACGACTTGGAGTTGTACCTTGACCTTATGACAACTAGAACCGGATACTTAATAAAACAAACCCTTCCAAGTTCCACAGACAACCCGGTGATCGCTTTTCCACAGGGCGACGAGGGGAGGATCGTCGGGTAGGATTATACTATGCGATGCTACTTGGAGATGCTACTTGGAGGACTTCAGTCTACTCTCTTCTACATGCTGCAAGACGGAGGCTGCCAGAAGCGTAGTCTTCGACAGGATTAGCTATCCCCCTCTTATTCTGGCATTCTGCAGTTCAGTCCACCAATATGGCCCTTTACACATATACCCATGCATATGTAGTGTAGCTCCTTGCTTGCGAGTACTTTGGATGAGTACTCACGGTTGCTTTTCTTCCTCTTTTCCCCTCTCCCTTCTACCTGGTTGGTGCAACCAGATGCTGGAGCCCAGGAGCCAGACGCCACCGTCGACGACGACTCCTACTACATTGGAGGTGCCTACTACTACGTGCAGGCCGATGAGGACGACCAAGAGTAGTTTAGGAGGATCCCAGGCAGGAGGCCTGCACCTCTTTCGATCTGTATCCCAGTTTGTGCTAGCCTTCTTAAGGCAAACTTGTTTAACTTATGTCTGTACTCAGATATTGTTGCTTCCGCTGACTCGTCTATGATCGAGCACTTGTATTTGAGCCCTCGAGGCCCCTGGCTTGTATTATGATGCTTGTATGACTTATTTATGTTTTAGAGTTGTGTTGTGATATCTTCCCGTGAGTCCCTGATCTTGATCGTACACGTTTGCGTGCATGATTAGTGTACGATTGAATCGGGGGCGTCACATTGTCATAACGCTTCCGCTTATGGTCTACGAGGGTACGTGGACGAACAGTCTCCCCTCTCGTTGCTATGCATCACCATGATCTTGCGTGTGCGTAGGAAATTTTTTGAAATTACTACGTTCCCCAACAATATCTATGTACCATGGTCACTTTATGGTCTATATCATTCTAGTTTTTGTTGCCAAATCAAGATAGAGACACAGTTCAAATAATATTTGTTCAAGACAAAGCAGAATAGACAGAATATAAGTGTGGGAAACTATAGAGCAATAACAACACATGTACTGTGCATGACATGAGAACATAGTTGTTCATTCAATTGAAACTGAAATCAACATAGAGCAGGTTACAACAGCAAACTAGTTAAAGAAACAGGTTTAAAACATACCTGTTGCGCCATTGGAGTTTCAATTCCATCCTTCAAATTTGAAAATAGTTGGTATGAGTAAATATAGTAATGAAAGAGCAAAGGAGTGTGAACCATAGCTACAGAACCTGACCTGAGAACAAACCTTCTTCTCCTTTAAGCGTTGAGTTCGGATTCGGAGTGGTGATCCTCGTGCTTTGGGCACTGCAGTTGCCTTACTAACTACTCGTGTTTGGGTGCTCTATGGTGGAGAGGGTGTTGTGTCAATTGGAACTGGGTTACTATCTACCGGGGTTGGGGTTAGAAGGGGTGTAGCTGGTTCTCTGTCCAACTAGGTAGGGGTACAATCTATGAGAGTCTGGGATATGTGTGGTGGATCTGGTCCTTGGGAAAGTACAACCGTGGTTCTATGTGCATCAACTGGTAGCACTATCTTTTCTGAAGACTGTGTTGTTACTCCCTTAGATACTGCCATCACCCTCTCCAATTCAAATGGCTGATAAACAAGAAAATTAATTGAAAGTATAGACATTGTATGATAGGCAGGTGCAATGGATAGTGGGGAATAAAAGAGGGCATGTAATAATTCACGCTTATGTTGTCTAACCAAACAGGATAGCATGACACAATTTCACTTATATGATGGCTAACTAAACAGGATAGCATGACACAATTTCACATTATGATGGCTAATTAAAAAAGTTGGAAAGACATAGTTCAAAATATGACGACTATGTAAACAGGATGACATGATATAACTATATAATGTGTTTATTAAATAGGTTGGCATGCCATAATTCACATACATTCACGGATAGAATGCCATAATTCAAAATATGATGAATATAAACACTAAACAGAATGAGATGATATAACTATATGATGTCTTTATTAAATGGGTTGCCATGCCATAATTCAGATAGATGATGTGTATGTACTATGTAAACATGATGGCATGATATAATTAAAATATATGATTTATATAGTAAGCAAGTAAGCAGATGGCAATCCATATATGATGTAAAATCTAAGCAATGCAAGACAACATGCATGACATGGGTAATATAACCCTGCCAAGTTTGAGCATAGACCTCAGGGGGGAAATAGGACTGGTCATCAGTCTCTGAATCCTCCTCTGAGGAGCTCTCTGTAACCAGCAAGATGTCTTCTTCAACAGGTAGCATTGTCTGCTCTGAATACCTTGTTTTCACTCCAGATACTTCCATCACCGCTTCAAATGGCTGATGCATAGGAAGAGTAGTTGATTATACAAACGTTGTCGACAAATGGAACACGTAATACAAAAAAATGATAGCATGATATAATTCACATACATGATGATTGGCTAAACAGCATGGCATTGCATAATTCACATATATAATGCCTTTGAAACAAGATAGCATTGCATAATTCACATATATAGTGTCTTGCAACAAGATGGCAATGCATAATTCACATATATGGTAATTAGACACTGAACAGGTGGCATTCACACAAAGCATGTCTAAACTAATCAAATGACATAGCAATGCGAGACACCATACGCATGATATGAGCAACATAACCCTGCCAAGTTAGAGCATACACCTCGGGGGGGGGGGGAATAGGACTGGTCATCTGTCTCTGAATCCTCCTCTGAGGAGCTATCCGTAACCAGCGAGATATGCGCTTTGTCAGATAGCATAGTCTACTCTGAAGACCTTTTTTCACTCCAGAATTTGCCATCACCGTGTCAAATGGCTGATGCACACGAAGATCAGTTAAATGTACTAACATTGTTGACAGATTTAATATGTAACGCATAAAAAGATGGCCCGATATAATTTACATATAAGATGACTAGCTAAGCACGATGGCATTGCAAAATTTACATATATGATGCCTCACTAAACAAGATGACGTTGCATAACTCACATAAATGATGAAGAAACTAAACAGATGGCATTCGCACAAAGGATGTCTAAACTAAGCAGATGACGTATTTGATGTATAAAGTAAGCAATGCAAGACACCATATGCATGATATAACCAACATCAGCATGCCAAGTTAGAGCGAAGACCTCGGTGGGTAAATAGGAGTTGTCTTCTCCTTCTGAATCCCCCTCGGAATAGATATCTTCCTCTCGATTACAATCTGAAATGCGTGGAGGGGGGCTGCCTTTGCGCCTACCATGGAGCGATGTCTGCATGAAATTTTATTGCCACGCAAGGCTCGTCTCTTTTGCTCTACATGTTCAGTTCCATTGTTCACAATAACTGTCATGCATAGGAATAAAACATAGTGAGATTATGTAAGGAGTGCATGCAGAAATCCAGAGTGATGGTAGCAACCTGTGGATAGACCCAAAACCAATAATAGCATGCAGATAATGGCTTCAATTAAAAAATACAGATAATGGCTTCTATACTGTTTGTTTCCCACCCAACATGAAACTCATAGTAGACATCGAAGATTAACCAGATAGTAGATATATACTATTGATTGCGGCCCCGATATGTAGCCAACAACCATTTAAAAACTCAAGTTTGACCATTAGTTTGGAGCTGACTCAGAGTCTAATCGGTGAACAGGACGATAAAGTAGCATGTAATATTAAGCGATACATAATGTAAGCAGGCACGAAAGAGTGCGACCTCTCTTGCGGACCCGTGTAGTCCTCGAGGTCATCTGCTTGATTGATGATGGTAATGCAGTTTTCATGCATGCCGGCGGCGGGGAAGAAGATCTGAGGCGGCGAAAGACAGTCTGGAGGCCAGATCCCTGCTGTGCTGGACCCTTCTATCGTTGGACCAGCTGAGCTGGGGAGTACAATGGCGCAGCAAGAGTGGGACAAACCACGCAAGGTTTTCTTTGACAACAATCTATAAGAGAAGTAATTCTGTAAGGGCTCGTTTGAATTGGAGGATTCCAACAATGCAGGGACAGGAAATAGACAGGAATAGGATAGGAATGCACGTGCAAAACAGAGAATTTAAGAACACAGGATTTCTGCCAATCTGGGTGTTTGATTCACAATAATTGGAAGATCACAGGATGCAAAGAAGAATGGTGAGATTAAGTCAAACCACAAGAAAATGTACGGTTATGATGCTATTATGCTACAACTCTTAGTCTTGTGCTTCATGAATAGGAATTTGAAAAGGAGGACAAGTGAAAATTAAAATTCCTACGTTTTTTCTTTCAAGGAGACACTAAAGGAACAAGTCCTACAGTTTTCCTTTGCTCCATTCCTTTGAACCAAATTCATGAATAGTAGTACCATAGGAAACTTTCCAATTCCTATGTTTTTCATTCACTTTTCCTTTCAAGCACTGACGATTCTAGTAGGCAAGCTTGAGCAAGGAAAAGCCTACGCTAAAAAAATGTTTTTGTGCTACTTCTATTACTTTGGAACCGGGCCACTACCGTACTAGCTCAACTCCCAGGGCCATCGATAAATGCACAGCTCAAATACGTAGAGATAAATAATGATGGCATTCAAGAGAGTCCATCACGCATAGCTAAGTTGCCTGGTACCTCACTGCTTCTCATATAGTAGGATAAAATAATCGTATTTCCCGTTACTATGTGTGCTCAGTGGACAATATATATAACATATAGAGTAAAAAAGAGATGCAACAAGTGTACAACCTCTTTGGCGAAGCCATGTTGATCTCAGCGTGATTAGGTTGGCCGGTGAGGATGCTCCGGCTGACTTGCTTGTCGGAGGAGGGGAAGAAGATCTTAGGCGTCTGGAGATGGAGCCTGAGGTACTGCTCCGCTGTGATGGTGGGATTCATCGTTGGAGCAGCTCCGGTGAGTTGTACGACGCTGAGGCTGAAGCAGGACAAGAGAGACAATGTTAACCTGAGTGGAATTCTAATAACATCTCCAATACATGACGTAAAATACATAACCACAAAGTGCTAGATTTAAAATACATCAGCCGCTCCTCTCTGAACTTAACTGTCGAAACTGAATTTAATTGTCGAAACTGAACTTAACTGTCAAACTGAACTTAACTGTCGAAACTTAATTTTGCTGTCGAAACTGAATTTTACTGTCGAAACTGAACGCACTAGCAAGGTGAGGCTACACGTCAGTCGACTGACTTTTTCATCTCTGGTCAGTCGATTTTGCAGCCGTTGGATACGAAATCAAGGGCCTGCAGTTCATCTTCAACCTCCACCCCCCTGAGCCGCCAGCCATCACCGGCCAAACAGCAGCCCTGCGCAGCCTGTGGCCGGTGGTGCGCCGCCCTGCCTGCCCCGAAAAAACTCCCCACCGCTGGTCCACTGCCACCCCGGCCATCCCTCTAGGCCCCCCGTGCCGAGCTTTTTCTCCGGCGATCCCCACGCCACCGCCCCACCACCACTGGCGACCAACGCCCCCACCCTGAACCCTAAGATACATAGTGGGGTACCTCTCCAGCGAGCCCCCCTCCCCGCTGCGACTAGTTCTTCCTTCACCCCGGCGAGCCCCCCACCCCCTGAAAATCGACTGACCTAAAAGTCGATTAAGTCGACTAAAGTGTAGCTAAATCGGAGCAGCATCGCAAGCAAGAGCAAGAGCGAGAGCAGCACCGCGAGCAAGAGAAATAGCAAGAGCAGACTAGGTAGGGGACTGAGAGCAAGAGCAAAGCAGCCGCACGAGCGAGAGCTAAAGCAGCAGCAGCTCCTACTGATGTGGACGTCGCCGCCGAGGGAGCGATGCTGTGGAGGATGTGGCTGGCGATGCCACCGTGGATGGAGTCACGCCGTGTTGGGTCGGGACCGAGCGCCGGCAGCACCATGAGATCAAATCAAGAAGAAATGCGGCGATTAGTGTACAACCTCTTTGGTGGAGCCGATTAGGCTGCAGCTTCATCCGAGGAAACGGTGATGATGATGCTCTTCCGGTGGTGCAGGTGAAGATGGCGGTGTGGGAATGGAGGTGGCGCAAAAGACGAGGGGCACATCGGGGCAGCTCCTTGGAGGTGGAGGACGGGGTGGTTGTACCAGCGGGAAGACGAGATCGACGATGGATCCTCATCCGTTACGGTGGATGAGGGACATCGAGGTGTTGGTGTGGACGGCGTCGTCGGGGAAGAGGCTCCGGCTGGGTGGCGGACAGAGCAGGGTGTGGGGCTTCGTCACGGGTATTAGCGGCCTCGGTGTACGAATGGGTGGGCGGATGGGATGGCAGTGGGGAACCATGGCTTAGGGACGCACTTGTCCGAAATGTGGGGTAAGTTACAAAAGTACCCCCACCGATTTGAGGCGGTTCTTTCGGTTCAGGGGTACCACGGGCATTTTGTGTGTCGGGATTTCACAGGAGGTGGGAGTTTTCGCGCGCATTGTAATTTCGGAATAGCAAGGCCCGGGTTGAGATGGAGGTAGTTGTTGGAAGCACAACGAGACAAAGATATATCTTAAATATTTTGGGCTAACAAGGTGCGGGTTGAAATTTTCGGACAAGCCTAACGTGTACTGTACCAAATCAATTCGCACTACAAATTTCATTCAAAACTTTGAATTCATGTTATGTTCAATTAAAATATTTCGCTACGTGTATAATGCATGCAACCTACTACTCAAATGAACGTTTTAGTGCACTTCAAACATATATACTACCGCTTCAATATGTTCTAAATTTCAATTTGTTTCTCTATTTGAATAAGATCTACAGTAATGATTGTGGTGAAGTCAAAGCATTTGAATTCGTTTCTCTATTTTAATAAGATCTACAATCATCATTATTGTCAAGTTAAACCATCGTTTGTGTATTATCTACACAGCAGACGACGTGATTAGTCTCGAGTTACGTATGAACTATGTGTACTATATGAACTCAAACTTGATTTTTTGAATCCACTTTATCTTGATTTCAAATCACATTACATTTATAGCTCTAGCTAGATCTTCATAATCTAAACCATGTCTCATATGTATAATGTGTTTATCACATTATGTATGGTGCCCCGCCCCCTACGCCTACAAGTATTTAGGTGTGAGTTGCAAACACCACACATTACCACAAATTCAAATAAAATGTGAGAATGTTCGATATATAGTATTGTTTAGATTGTTCAATATTTAGTTGTAAGCTGCAAACACCACACATTATCACAAATTCAAATAAAATGTGAGATTGTTTGATGTATAGTATGGTTTAGATTGTTCGACATTTAGCTGTGAGTTGCAAACGCCATGCATTATCACATTATGGTATAACATATGCACAGCACGCGTATCACCGCTATATTCATGCATGCATATGTTTAAAACACTATGATCTCCTATTCAAATATATGAATCTGCTTTCATATAAAATTATGATCTTTGTTAGTCTCTTACACCCACACAATCCTCTAACCTTTGTAGCTACCACTAACTTTCTCTCGTGCATGCACACACCCTCCTCGCCCTCCCCCTCCCTCGGCATTCTATCCACCAGGCACATTCATTTTTTTTCTTTAGGTCATTCTCCTAGAGTCTCCACAAATCCTTTATGACACACACTGATGGATAAACCTCTCTAGCGATGCCTACCTACAACATACACACGCACCTTCAATCTCCTCCTTTATGTGTCCTTGCCTCGTGTATCTGATACAGTCACACACACATGTAAACTCTCGCCCCTCTTTTCATCGATCTAACAACCGCACACTCCTCCCCCTATCTAGCTAGTAGTTGGGCCTCTCGCACCACCTCCTAGCTCCATTCTCTCTGTCTATCCGTCTTCCTGGGCCTTATTTTCCTCCAACAAATGGACATACACCGACCAATCTCCCGCTATACATATAGCTAGCTAGGTCCTTATAAGTCATTTTTACCCACGCGTCGATCGATCTACCTCATTAGTTATGTCTCTCCCTTCCTCCGACAAACAACAATTGATCTACCAATGAAGTTAGGTTTGCTTACCAAACACATGGTTCCCCTTCATCATCCATGGATGCGTCCTGACAGATCTATCACACACAGGCATACACAGAAACACATCCCACTTTTATTGATAACATTGCAGTTCCACCCTCAGTTTGTATAGTAGGCCTCTCCCACCATCTTCGAGAAGCAACTCCATCACCCATCCAGCACTGTACCCCTCTCCCTCCCTCTCTCTCTCTCTCTGTCCCGTCATATTTCCCGTTCTTCAGTTATGTATGGATGTCGATCGATCTCCCTCAAGACATAACTGGGTCTCTCCTTCTCAACACATACACGAGTCGTTCTACCTCTATAGTTAGGCCTCAGCCTACCCCTCCCCCCAACCCCCTCCCCCCCACACACACTGATACATCGAGCGCTCTAGTCATGTCTCCCTGCCACACACAAACTTGACATGTGCCCTCTGACGTTCCGGTAGGTCAGTCGCCCTATATATTTGACTTGCGCACACACATAATTTCGATGGCTCTCTTCATCGATCTCGCACCCACCCACTTGATCCTCTCTTTGACTCTATCGATATCTATGACCCCTCCCTCTCTTCTTGTGGATTTCCCGACCCTCTATATATGATATGGATAGGCCTCCATTTCACACATATTGCATGCAAAATTTTGTTTGAGATGTCATCGACACATATTCCCACATATACATTCACGAAATCAACCCCCCCACCCCCACCCCCACCCCACCACCCCAAAACAAAAAACACTCACGAATATGATTTGTATCTCTCACACACACCCACGTAGGTGGGGGACGTGCACGAAGAGAAGAGGAGCATGCACGGTGCACGTACTCCCGTCTCTTTCCCAACCACACCCGCGCGGGTACACGGTGGAGCTTATTTCTGTATGAAAAAGTCAGCCCACGTGGTAATTTGGCACGTGTACTGGTTGTCCACTTGGTGGAGGGAGGATCGTCTACCACGGGTGAACAAACAAATTGCGACTTGACGCATTATGTTAAAAAAAGAGGCAAACCATGTGGGGCCTACCTTAGAGGCAAGGCTCTATACACTGGAAGACTTTTGATGTGTCCCGTCAACTCGCAGAACAAGGAGAAGCTTGCTTAGTACGCCGTCTCCACCACCCATGGGCGCAGTGGCTCGCAGGATGAGGTGAAGCTTGCTTAGTACTATCCGCGTTACGCCCGCTCCATCGCCCATGCGCGCGGTGGCTCGCAGGACGAGGAGAAAAATTTACTACTCCCTCTATTTACTCCTCGTCCCTACTACCTTGGTTATAGAGATTATATCATATTGTTTGGAATATATATGTCCTTTAGTAGATTTCTATATGAACTACTAGTACATACTCCAAACACTGATGTATATAGACGTATTTTAGAGTGTAGATTCACTCATTTTGCTCCGTATGTAGCACTCTCCCTCGCCCCTCGACCCTCGCCCACGTGGTGGACGTGCAACAATTCATTCGGTCTCATATAGCCAAAATGATATATACTGCACTACCATTATTGCTCGACTTCCCGAAGAGGCAAAGAGCCGATCGCAAGGTAAATATTTTGGAGATGCGAAGCGCAAGGTTATAGGAGAACGAGTAGTAGGTGCTGCATCATTTATAAATAAAGTTTTTTTTCTTCAGTGGCACGTACACAATATGATAGGTTCATATGGAGAGAAAAGGAAACCGCTCCACTATATACATAGTCAGGACGGGCTAGCCTACACGGTTGCTTGCTGGGGTTGCTCTCTTTACACTCTCTCGCACAAGACGACTGTGGCCACATCTCTAACATCCCGGTGGATCATGTCCGCCGGGGGAAGGGGTGTATGCTTAGTGTAGATACGGTCGCCGTCGCCGACGGCGAAAACCCACTGTCGACACGTCGCGATCAGGGGTCCCCGCCGTTCTCTCTCACAAAGCCGGTGAGGTTGCCTTCGTCCCTTGCTCACTGCCGCGACGTGGGCAGTTGCCGCCTCCCTCCGCCCTCCTCAAGGTTGAGCTACGTCCTAACATCCCTCAGGTACAACTCCCTTTACAGTCGTCTTGCACCACTACTCCAGCTGCCCACATCACTCCATGTGGATATTTCTCTACTTCTTTGCCCCGCACATACCTCTGCTAGCTTCTACGTAATGTATTTGTGATGAGTTTGTGTCTCATCAACTAGACCCAGTAATCTAATTTTGATCACGCTTCTTCAATTTCTTTGCCACAGGGATGCTCATCTCGATTTTGGTGAAACTGCACAAAATGATCTGATGGTCAAAAGGTTGCAAACTTCATTTCTTAGGAAGCTTGAACGTTGCCAGCAAATTGAAGCCTGGTTAGGGTTCACGGTTCAAGGGCTAGGGACTGCATGGATCGTTTTTTTCTTTAGCTGCATCTGTTCCAAAATAAGTGTCAACTTTAGTAGTAGTACAACTTTGTACTAAAGTTTGCATAAAGTTGAGACACTTATTTTGGAACGGAGGGAGTACATATTTGCTATGATCTGTCAATCATTGAGATGCAATAGCATGCATGTTAGTCTCCTTTGTATTTGATGAAATGTTGCAACGGGCAACCTTGGACGCAAGATACATGTAACAGAAGCTGGAAGCTTCATAGCATTGTACAAATTTATCTCGCTGATAAATTACAGTACGTACTATACTAGTACTTCCTCCGTTCCTAAATATAAGTCTTTGTAGAGATTTCACCATGAACCACATGCGGATGTATATAGATGCATTTTAAGTGTAGATTCATTCATTTTGTTCCGTATGTAGTTCACCTAGTGGAATATCTACAAAGACTTATCTACTAGTAATAGCTAGCCCCCACTACTAGGAATTCTCTATCCTCTCCTTGAGCCACATCATCAAAATTAATGTAGCCGTTAGATGAACTACATCAGTCCATAATAGCCGTCTGATCTAGACGTTGAGAGGCTCCGCACTAAGCCACATGCAAGCATGCAGAAATACCATGGCATGCATGTGAGTGGGTTTTAAATCACATCAACATGTCTACACGCAAGCATGCACTCGTAGCATGCATGTAAGTGAGCTTTTAAGTCCCATTAACATGTCAAAAAGAAAAATGTAATCCCATTATAAAGTAGGAGTTGGCTGATCTTTTTTCTTACGTGGGATGATCTAAATGATGATGGGAGTTTTTTAGTTTGGCTACCACATTCGTCATGCGGTTATAGAGTTTTTTTTTAGTTCTATGAAATCGATAATTTTACGCAAAGAGATATACGGCTGTTCTGCCGCAATGCGCGGGGACTCATCTAGTATTTAGGAACGGAGGGAGTACTATGTAAAGAGTTAGGTGTCGCATGGTGTCCAAAAAGTATGGTGATAGTGTGAGGTAGGCCATGTAATCACTGAGCCTGCGTGTTTTCACTACTCTTGCACTCCTCCGCTGTAAGAATGGAGAAAATTGTAATCTAGTAGTACCTCCTTTCGCCGAAAGCGTGGGACATCTAGTAGTTCTACCACCTAAGTAATAAATACCAATGAGCCGTCAAATCACATAGACCTAGCAGTAAGTTGGACAAACGAAGCAACCGTCACTCTTGCGCCAGTGAGAGGTCATGTCCACTCTACCCGGGCATGAATGTGGCACCAATTCTTCGGAGCGGCGCTGGTCATTTCGGGCATGAAGCGCGTGCGGGCGATGGAGGGGCTTTGGGTGGGCCGGGCTGGTCAGGAGCGGGCGTGGCAGCTGTCCGCCTGTCCCTACCGGACGCCCGGAAACAAGACGATGCACCGACTCTCGCGGCTAAAATCGTACACTACACACCATCTCTTTGTAGGAGTAGGTCAATCTGTCGCTCTCTCTAACACACACATGTTGTTAAACACACACACACGCGCGCGCGCGCGCATGCACACGCACGCACCTTGGTCCCACTGCACCTTCTAACATGACTTATTACACCTAGACGGAGGGAGTAGCACACTGACTTAGGTCGAATACAAGTGCCCAAAATTGTGTGCACGATTATGATTTAAATCCCAATGACTCCCACACACACACACACACACACACAAAAACATGGCATGCTTGTCACACTAAAGCAAGAATGTATAAAAGGTTATTTTCCTCTCGTTGAACATAACAGGAGGGTTGTGTAGCTGGTTAGCCTGTTCGCTCGTCAAACTTGAGGTCTCGTGTTCGATAACTACACTTGAGCATAATTCGTGCCAGGAGGATTCTTTGGCTGGTCAAAATGGATGGATATGGAGCTATACGATCTCGTAGTGACCATATAATCACCTCATCACGTATAAGCTGCAGCCTCGGCGCTTGTTTTCTAGGGTCTGCACGCTTCACACTCTCTCTCCAGTATATATATACACGCTAGTGCCTCAGCGCTTGTAGTTGCTCTCTTCACACTCTCTCACCCTCTCTAGATCTAAACAAGACTTTATTGGCCTCTCTCTCCCCTCACTCCTGGTCAAAGAGCTGGCAGGCTTAACGCTGTCGCCGTCGGCAAGGGAGGGAATCCACTACGAGCGCAGCTGTTCACTTTCATCCAGCGACGATGCGGGAGGGCCTCCGACCCCTTCTTCTTCGCTGTCGCCCCGTCGCCCACCGAACCACGCCCCAAGAACCTTAAGGTATAATTTACTTATTCCACATGCATTGCTCTAGCTGCATGTATACCATGAATCTAGGACGTGGTTCAAAGAGGAAAGGAGTGGCGAAAAGTTGTGGGAAAAGTTGTATAGCATTAATCTAGGACGTGGTTCAAAGAGGAAAGGAAGGTGGAAAGTGGTATAGCATGAATCTAGGATGTGGTTCAAAGAGGAAAGGAATGGGGGAAAGTAGTGGGGAAAGTTGTACGCATAAATCTAGGACGTGGTTCAAAGAGGAAAGGAAGGGGCGAAAGTAGTAGTATAGTCTGGCTATCCAGCACCTACGTTGGTCGAAAAGGGAAAACAATGACAAACGCAGTATGCACATCTGTAACAAACTGATCTTTTGTTTTGGGGGACAAGGCTGTAGAGTTTGAGCAGGACTAGATTTGCTGCGCTCACATAGGGAAAGGTGTCTAAAGATAACAAAACTGGGACCAACACAAATATGCTCCTTGGTTGTTTGTTCTTTGTTGCAACAGACTGTGCATGACCATAGTACATCGGTAGATGCACATGGTGCTGGTGCATCCACTGTCCCGTGCAACTATTTAGCTGTTGTTAATCTAAGGCCATGTTTGCTTAAAAACTCCCTAGTCCCTACCTGCTTGGTTCCAGGGACTAAACATGGACTAGAGGTTATTATATGAAATGCTAAAAGACCATGTTACCCCTAGTAATAAACTAATAGAGACAAGGTGTGATGCGTGGCAGGGGCAACTGTTGGAAAAAGTCCCAAAAAGACTCCCTCGGGGTCTTCTTTCTTTAGTCCCAAATGCCCACTTTTAGTCCCTAAAAGTCCCTATTGTTTGGTTTCGATGGGACTGACATGGAGTTTTTTTAGTCCCTACACCAAAACGTCCCTGTAAACAAACACCCTCTAATAATGCCACTAGAAAATTGATGCAATGCCATAGTTAAAAGCAAATTACATGTTTAACAAATTTTATTGTTAATATAATCTCTATGTTAATGTTAATCAATGCCACCGTTTGAGAAATGCTACTATCTTGCTGTCTTTCCCATTTAGATAAGGTAGATGCTTCTTTTTGTTGGCTTTTGTGCCATCCACCGTTGTTGACCACTAGTTGTTTCCTTTGCACCTCTGTGAAAACAGGGTTATCTACTTCACCTCGTTGCCATTGTAACCTTTTGTTGCACTGCACAAAACACTTTTGTTTTAAGACTGTTTTGTGCAGTTCAACCAAAATGTCACACCGACAACGTTGCTTGATTTCTTGATCTTAGTGGAACTGCACAAGAGGAGATCTTACTTCCTATCCGTATTGGCAAATTTGGTTCAGATCTTCTTGTGAGTTGTTTGAATTCCACATCATGAGAGGTCATTACTAGCCTTCTTTCACATGATTCTGCAGTGTGCTTTCATATGTTGTGCTACTTGTACGGTAATGTTGCTTGATTTTAGTGAACTGCACAAATGGAGACAAGACTTCCAATCTGTATGTGCACCGTAATATCCCATTGAGTTAAGATAAGGATATTTCTCAATTGTTGGCCTGTATTTTGCCACTTTCATTAGAAAATTAATGTCATTGTTTAGTGCTATACTTGTGCTCCCTAATTGACATGCCAAATCTTACATTGAAGGCGAAGCTTGTCTGCTATTGAACCAAGTGATGAAGGGGAAGAACAAGCGGAAAAAAAATCAAATGTCGGTGCCCTAATGAAGAACTGGAACTATGATGACACAAGTAATGATATAGTTTTGCATCTTAATTTATTGCTATGGCTAGAACGAGCAATTATTTTTCCACTGATTTGATGCCACTCTTAATGTAATACGCAATTATCTCTACTTGTGCAAACATGGATCTTCTTTGAAGATACCATATATTTTAGTGGAACTGCACAAGAAGATGTTGGAAACATTAAACTAATCAAGGAGTATATAGTAAGCATGGCCACCACAGTAGATAGCAACAGATGGTTCCAGAGAAGTGCTTCATCTATATGCTCTACATAATAAGCCTCCTGACAAAGGTTGGTACTCGCCCACTGATTTCATCCATATGATTGAGCTTTGTCATCTCTATTGGTGTTGTGCTACTATTTAGATACTGTCATGAAAAAGTGGTATTGTCCTTGAGAAGTGCTTCATCTGTGTTGTTTCTAATATTTCCTTTCCTCTTTTCGAGCAAACAAGGATGCTAGCATTTAGTTGTCCTCTTGTCTTTGCACAACAGGATCGTCTTCCTCTAAAGAAGAATATGGAGTACGTGAAGTGACTAGTTCCGATTATGCCAGGATGAAGAAGCCATGTCTATCTTCTCATCAGAAAGAGCAGTTGAAGGATGGTTACATTACTCCCCACAAGACCAAACCAACTTCAGCTCGGCAGGACTGACAAATCTCCATTTTTTGCTGTGACGCATGAGTACAATGTTGTTCTAGGATTCTTTCTGGTGAGTTCCATTTTTCTAAAACTGTGCTCTACATGGACCATGTAGGTGCCTGTTTAAACTGTCAATTCATAGTATAGTTTTCTTTATACTAATCACTTTTTTTATATTTGTGCAAACAGGGGTGCTCAGTTTGATTTCAATGGGAACTGCACAAAATGTTCATGAATACATCGAATCATTCATTTCCACCACAAGAAAGGAGGTGCTGATAAGTTCAAGGCATTGCAACATATAAGGGCAAAATCATACAAGCTACGCGCGAATTTGGTTGATTTTGGTGGAACTGCACAAAAAGAATAACTGGTTTATTTAGCACGAGGTGCCATGTCAATGTCCGAACTGATGGCAAATCCTGCCCATTCCACGATCATAGGCATTTCATATTTTGGAATGGGACAACCTTGTCAAATTTTGCTCATTGATTTTAGCAAAAATACATGCGTTTGATATTTTCGAATGGGACGCCCTTTGCTGTCAGCAGCGTTGATCAATTTTTTATTTATTCTTTAGTTGTCAAGTAAATATTGCGTCTGACATGTGAGTCGCTGAGATGCATAATCATCGATTGTTTGGAATGTTCTCTATGAATTGCCAGCCCTGTGTGTTTGATTGCAATGTACAGAAACGCTAAAAAGCTGCTCAAACTCTTTGTACTCCTTATGTTCCTTTTTACTTCGCACATTGTGAAAGTGCATACTTTTTTCTATAAGATTAGTCAAAGTAGAGATATTTTGACTGCAGACAAAACTTGTAGGCAGACTAGAAAGGACCGGAGGGAGTACATGTGAAACTGCTGCAATCGAGGTGATCACCCTGGGAATAATGCTAGTACGTATTGTTTTGCATGGTCATCCAATGCCAGTGATACGGGAATTCAAACTAATCGAAATAAATTCATTCATACACAGTCAGATTTCATATAAACATGTCGGATTTCATTACATTTCATACATTCTTCAACTAAAAAGGGGTACGCTGTAGGTATAATTAATTAACCAAAGCTACCCGCATGTGTCCCGCTGAGACGAACAGAAGCTTCACTGACTTAACTGCAGGTGCAGTTGCATAACTGACATGTGGCCTGTTGGGCCCACGTGTCAGTCAGCCAACTGCACCAGTAGTTAAGTAGAAGCAGCGTTCTTCTCCAACACAGCTCTCCGACTCCACATCACCGCCAAGAAGCTAACCGGTCGTCAATGGTCAACCCGCCTAGCTTGGCTTCAACCGGAGGGTAGCAGCGGTGGCCTTACTTGGACCCGAGCAGCGGTGACCTACCGTGTTCTACTCTTCCTAGTTTTCCGTGAGGCGCGGCCTCGTTGGTAGCGGGGCGGGGCCTCGGCGGAGCCACTGATGTCCTCTGTCTCGTTGCCGGCGGGCGGCGCCTCGACGGAGCGGTGGAAATCCTATCCTTCGTTGCCGGCAGGGTGGGGCCTCAGCTGAGCCGGCGATGTCCTCTATCTCGTTGTTGGCGGGGCAGGGCCTCGGCGGAGCCGACGGTGTCCTCTACCTCGTTGTTGGCGCCGCGGGGCCTCGGTGAAGCTGGGCCTCGTCGACGCAAGCGGAGCGGGGACTTGTCGGAGCCGGCATTCTCCTCTACCTCATCCTCGGTCTCGCTAAACAGCGCCTGGCCCGCTTCATCACCCTCTTTGTAGGCGGCCGCAGCCTCCGCCACCCGCATGCGGTACCGCCAGCGCTCGAGGCGGCCCTCGCGGGCGGAGCGGTACGAGTCGAGCAGCGCCTCCTGCTCTGCCCGCTCCGCGACAATCTGCTCCTCCGCCTGCAGGTGCTCATGAAGGAGATGGTGATTGTAGGCGGCGTCGGCCTACGCCTCCCGGAACTACTCTCACGCATCTGCCTCACCATGTCCATATATTGGGCACGGGCCTCGCCGATGGTCATGGTGCAATGCACCGGTGAGGATGGCGTGGAGCAGGGGGTTGGCACCGGATCATCGACTACCATGTTCTCCATTGGGACGTCGTCGTCCTCCGACTGCCTGCCGGCCAGCCGGTCGGCAGCAATGGGTGCCATCTCCTTGTGGTCCATCGTCCGCCCGGCCCGAAGAGCGCTGGAGCATGAGGAAGCCATGGTGGGCAGTAGTGGTGTGGATAGGAGAAAGGGAATGGATGCGGATGACTGCGACTATGGCCGGCGCAGCAGTTTATATAGCAATGGTGGGAGGCGGAGGGACGGACGTGTGGCGCCGGAGTAGCCGCCTCGGCAACCGCATATCGTTAATGTGGGCGGCAGATGGATGGACGGACGACACTTGTGTTGTTTGAAGGCGGAGCTATTGCCTGCACCGGGAAGCGGGGCGGGCGGCGCTGACTGTTTCGGGTGGAAAGCGCGCGTGGGCGAGGAGATGACTTTACTTGGAGAGAATGAAAATGGGGACCCACCAGGGCCATAGCCTCACGTACGCAAGTGCCTCCTTATTTTATATAACTATAATTTTTTTTTGCTTCCTCCTGGTTTCCTGACATCACGGTCCCACACTATTGTCAACCTATGTAGTCAATAAACGAGAGAATTGCATACGAAGCGGCCGACAGCTGAGACCAAGTAGCTCGAGCAGTATTTGTGTTTTTGAGGTGTGAGCACTGCAGAGTTTTATGATGTTTAGCCCAGATATTAATTTTTCTCCTCTGAACAACAAAGAAAACATCGCTGCAGGTATTAACTGGGCGGGCTATGGCCCGTCTAGCCTAGGCCAGATATCCAGCCCAGATATTAATTTTTTCCAAGCTAAAAATGGCTAGCCCAGCTATGCATTTTTTTAGGAATACCCAGGCAAGGTCAAGTTGTTATTCTCCGCCCCGCTGGGCTGTAAATCTTTCCTAGGAGGGATGCATTAGGCTTAACAAGAAAATGGGCTTTAAGAAATAATAAATGGGATGTAATTATAAAAACTGGGCAGTAACTATAAAAAAATGCACCAAACACGTAATTACTTTATAAAATATTATTTTTGGATATTGAAAATTTTAATTTCATTAATTGTTGCGAGCGCAATGTTTCGTTGGATTTTTACATAATATAAATTTATATTGAAATTGTATTTAATCTGACTAGAAATTTCGGGATAAAAATATTTCAGATCCTATCAAAATGTGGGAAATTTTATTGAATTCTGTTTTGAACGGTTGGTTGAAATGGGTTGTACTTTTAACAAACTGTAAATGGGTTGTAGTAAATTCCATTAGAATTCAAAAATGGGCAGCGCATTCTTACAAATCTCAAATGGGCTATAAGTTCTTTGCCACACACTTGTGGCCTTACTAAGTTGACGCGTCCCCTAAAAAAACAAGAGTTGGTGCGTATGCAAGGCTTTGTCAACTTATAGTCAACACACGGTTCTAGCAGCAGTGGTCGTTGGATGTCCATCCAACGGATGCCATGCTTCTTCTTCAATCTCGGATATTCTAGCTTCACCCGCCCAAAAAATGATTCCTCCCCCTGACATCTGGGGTGCACCATTTCGGAAGCTAACCTGTGGGCCTACTAAGTTTACGCGTACCAAGGGCTTTGTCAACTTAGTCAATATAAACGATTCTAGCTGCAATGACCGTACGATGTCCATCCAACGGCCATCGTGCTTCTTCAACCTCTAGTCTTCTTTCTCCAGCCGCCCAAAGCAGCGCCGGTCGTGCCACCTACTCCTGCCTCCCGTGGCCGGCTGTCCTGTCGCGGAGGCCTCACTGCCCCCTACTACTCCCACCGCTGGCCAGGCCATCCCTACACTCACCCACACCCCATGTTATTCTACAGCGACGGCAGCCTCACACCGCAGCCAAACCAGTGAACCCTCGTACTCCTCTCCGCGTGGGCATCCACTGCCGCGTCTTCCCCGGCTCGGCGTCGTACCCTTCCTAGGCCTCACCATCATCCACCGCCATGGTGCTCTCGGCACGGCGTGGTCAACGTGGTCAAAGAACGACTTCCATCGGATGTGGACTGTACATGGAGAGGATGACAGGTGGGTCCACGGCCGCAGCAAGGAAGTGCCTCCTTATTACGCGGAAAATAATGATTCCTCCACCTGACAGCTGGGACCCACCGAACGAGCCACTATATTTCGTGAAAAAAACGTTTCCCCCCTGACTGCTGGGACCCACCAGCTACATCTTCGCACAGAAGGAAGTGCATCCGGGGAAAAAACAATTCGCCCCCCTGACTGCTTGGACCCACCAGCTAAATCTTCACACGCAAGGAAGTGCCTGACAGTTGGGACCCACCTGGTCGAAGCGTACGTAGCGTTGTCATTCTAGTCGCGAACGTGTACATACATAGTGGTCGATGTAGAGGCACGCACGTGTCGTAGTAGAGGCACGCACGTGTCGTAGTAGAGGTGCGCACGTAGCATGTACACATACGTACAACGGCCAGGGTGCAAGAAAGAAAATACGGCCATGTACGTACATACGGGCGGGGTCTCGAACGCCTACTCGCGCATACATATGGCCAGGGTTCGTGTACATGGCTGGGTCGGAATGGAGAAACAGTGTCGTCGTCGTGTTCATGGGGAGCCACCCGGCTGGGTCGGAACGGAATGCATCATCGTGTTCATCGGGAGGGCTTGGATGGAACAGGCGATGGAAACAAGGCCTGGCGTACCGCAGAACAAAGGAAACGGCCTTGTGTTCGACCAGCCACATTTAAAACGGGATCCTGTTCATCGGGAGGGGTCTGGCGTACCGCAAAACTGAGGAAACGGACTTGTGTTGGACCTCCTACGGTCGAAACGGGGTCCTGTTGATCGGGAGGGGTGTCGCGTACCGCAAAACGGAGGAAACGGACTTGTGTTGGAGTGCTACGGTCGAAACGGGGGTCCTGTTCATCGGGAGGGGTTTGGCGTACAGCAAAATGGGACTCCATGGGATACTGTCCATCTCCACCGTCGACCTCCTCCAGCCTCCACGGGCTACTGTTCATCCACCATCGACCTCCTCCAGCCTCCACCTGTGACTGTTCATCCACGGGCTCATGTTCATCCACGGGCTCCTGTTCATCCAGCCTCCACCGCGCGCTACTCCAACGGCTACTGTTCAACCACCCCTCTCCACGGGCTCCTGTTCAACCACCCCTCCATGGGCTACTGTTCATCCACCCCTTCACCATCTACTGTTCATCCAGCCCTCCACGGGGTCGTCCTGTTCATCCAGCCCTCCATGGGGTCCTGTTCATCCAGCCCCAACCGGCTCGATCAATCAGGGTCTTCTTCATCCAGAGGCAACACCACAGGGTCCTATTCATCCACCCTCACTACTCACTGTTCATCCACCCCCCCCCCCCGCAACACTCACTATTCATCCAAACCCCCCCTGCAATGCTCACTGTTCATCCAGAGACAGCATCGATCGGCTTCAGTTAGCAGCAGTAGCGAAAGAATCGCTCGATCTCCTGGGTTCAGTAATGCATAGCCTGCAGTGCAATCGCTGGGGTTCAGTTAGGCGACGCCTCGCTCGGGTTCAGTTAGATCCCAACGCCTCGCAGACATGTGCATATGTGTACGAGAGAAACGCACATCGCTCGGCCCCGACCACCCACCGTAACCGGGAACTCCCTGAAATTTTCCTCACCCTCGCTTCTACCACGGTTTTTTCTGTCATGGACGGTCCAAAGAATGTCATGCAGCTTCGTCTCCGGCCCGCCCAGGATGAAAAGCCCATTTTTGTCATGATTTTTTGTCATAGAAATAGGAGCCCACCACATCTATGATGATACCGGGTTTTGTCACAATTATTGTCATAGAAGTGTCATAAGTATGACACAAAAAAATTTCGTTCGGCCCAAAATGTCACGGATGTGTCTTTTTTTGTAGTGTATGGATTTAGCTTAGTGGTCCTGTCCTATAGTCAGCGTGTGCTCTGATGCCATCTTGTAGCGACCAGACCTCAAACAGTCTAGTCTTTGTGCATCAGTGTCATCCCTAGATCGGTAATGCTGACACGCACAATACTTGAGGATTTATAATAGAGTTGCAATCACACACTTATTACATCAAATGTCTCAAAAGAGAACTTATTACAATAATATTGCTTAAGGCCATCTAAAAACGACAACAACGGAAGGCTTGGAAGATAAAGCGAGTCCATCAACTACAACGGCATAGTTGAGTGAAAGATAATGACCTATGGCACCTTACTCATCGTCTAAAAAGTATCCAACATGAAACGTTGCAGCCCAAAACGGGTCAGCACATGGAATATGCTGGCAATGTAACACATAGGGTAATGAACAGAATGAATGCTATCACCACATGCATGTATGGCTGGTGGAAAGCTCTATGGTTACAGTTTTGCATAAAGCCAATTTTTTCCTACAACAAAGGAATAAATTTTGTTTAACTATCATGGTGGTTGTTAAACATTGAGAAGGTTCCTCCAACTTAATCCCAATTAAACATCAACATTAAACCCATTCAAATTAATTTAGAGTGATGAGAGCAACATAATAATCCAAGAACCAGATACTCAAAACGTCCATAACAGGGGACACGGCTAACCATGATTAATTTGTACACTCTGCAGTGGTTTGTGCACTTTTCCCCACAAGACTCGAACACATCCATGGTTGGAGATTCGAGACATAGTCTTTCTGAAGCAGTAACTCTCTACTTTGGATAGACAGTACCACCTACAACCCACTACATCTGCAAGTCTACCTCTTCAAGAGCTTCACGCAACTTACTCAACTATGCGAGAGCCCATATTGGCTTGTGGCTGCACACGGAAGTTTCTAGCATGAATAATCTTATGATCCCTTTGAGCCTGGGTGGCGGACCGTAGGATGATCACACGGGTACTCCAGGATATCCTAGGACAACACTTGATTCTCCAGGTGCCCTAACAACCACTGGGTACTGCAGGGTGCCTCAAGCAATCCACCCAGATGTGTATTTAAGAAGCCACCTTAAGTTAACCATTAATTAACAATACTCACATCTGTCATGGATACACTCACCCAAACCACGTCTGCGAGCATAGCGTAGCAACATAAGCATAACGTAAAAGTAACTCCCAAAGGTTTGATAATAAACAGGCCAATAGGTTCTACCTCATCATCTACTTCCCAAAATCCACATGTTAATATAATCCTAACCATGCAATGTTTGAGGGTTGATCTAATGCAATAAAACTGGGTAGTAAAGAGCTATGATCAAAATGTTACTTGCCTTGCTGATGATCCGCGAAACCTAGAGACTCGTAGTAGCACGCTTCGCACTCCGGGTACTCTATCACAAACAAACAATAGCATAGAATAAGCACTCAACTGGAAGCACACGTAAAACTCAAATAAAAGATCTAACCAAAAAGTTCAACTGAAGAACTCCGGTTTGCAAAAAGAATCAAATCAAACGGAACAACAAAACTCAAACTGCAAAAGAAACAGGATCCGTTTACTAATCTGGACTAAAGTCAAATTTTATAGTACCAAAATATTGTTCAAATTTGTTAAACAGAAAGAGGGCTTCGATACGAAGTTGTAGGTGCTTGAATCGCCTGATTCCAATAAACGAGCGAAAAGATAAACTAAAACGAAGATCAAGGCAGAAATCGCGGTCGAAAATAACCGCGGAAAAACCCTGGAAAAAGAAAAACTGATGAACAGGCTAATGAACGAACATTCGCTGTCTGCGGCTAACGGGTGAACATTGTTCGTTAAAACGAACTTACGGAGGAATGTTCACTATTTAACTAAACCAGGAAAAACCGAACCGATCTAATAAAAAACGAATCTAGGTTTTCAAAAAAACTGAACAGTTTCTTAAAAAAACCGTACTGCAGCGGCGATTTATACCTTCGGCGGCGGGGTTGAGTCCGGCGGCAGGACGGTGAGCCGGCGGGCTCCGGCGGCAGCGGCGGGATGACGCTGCGGCGAGTGGCAGTGCGGGCGGCGATAGCTACTGCTGCACGCAGCGGCGGCGGAAGGCGACGGCGGCAGCCCGAGTTCCGGCGGCGACGACGCGGCGCGGATTTCGAGGTAGGCAGGGGGCTAGGGTTTGGCTGCGGGGGTGGGGGGCTTGGGCCTCTTAAAGGGTCGGCAGGGTCGGTGTCCCAGGCGAACACGGCCCGGTAGGTCGGTTCCTTTTTTTAATAATTGCGACGCGCAGAAAAACAAAGAAAAGAAATACTAAACAGACTCCAAAAATCCTAAAATATATTTTCCCCGACCTCTAAAAATATAGCAGACAAGGTGAGCATTTATTTGAGCCTCTAATGCAATTTTGGGAAACGCATTTTTTTCCTCATTCAAATAAAATAGCAATAAAACTCCGAATAAAATTCTTATTTGATTTTTATATTTTACCTCCAATATTTCTTTATTTTGGGGGAGTCATTTTATCCCCTCTCTCTTATTTTCATATATGAAATAATTGGAGAGAAAAATAATTAAAACCAAATGATCCTCTTTTCAAAATTTGAGAAAACTCAAATATGAAAATAACGAAATCCCCAACTCTCTCTACGGGTCCTTGAGTTGTGTAGAATTTCTAGGATTAACCTAAAATGAAATAAAATATGATATGCAATGATGATCTAATGTATAACATTCCAAATTGGAAATTTGGGATGTTGCGGAGCGGGCATGATCTCTGTTTTGACAGGACGTGCCAATAAGGCATGGCCTCGAAACATGGAACGCGGGGTAGCAAAATGGTTCAGAATGCCGAAGGGTCAAGTCTAACGCTTTGCCAAAAAAGCTGTTAGTAAAAGACACTATCTTTATTTTATATATATCCTGCCTTCGCGACTAAGGGTTGTGTTTATCATAAAAAGCCGGATACAATTCTTTTACAGAGGAAAGCTGATGTGTATTCTTCAAGAAACCTGCCTTGCAATGCCGAAGACAATCTGAGCGCCGAATATATCATCATTTAAGACTAGTTCAGGGGCTACTGTGGGAGTCCTGGAGTAGGGGTCCTCGAGAATCCAGTCTATTGATGTGGGCCGGACTGATGGGCCATCAAGATACAAGACAGAAGATTATCTCTCGTGTCCGGAGGGTACTCTCGTATGCGTGGATGGAAAGTATAGGTGTCTAGATATGTTATTCCTTTTTGTAAAACCGACTTTGTACAACCCTAAGCCCCTCCGATGTCTATATAAACCGGAGGGTAGATCAGAGGCAGGATCACAACATTGCTAGGCTAGCTAATCTAGGGTTAGCCGAATCGATCTCGGGGTAGCTCAACTCTTGTAACCCCTATACCGTCGAATATAATCAAGCATGGGTAGAGTTTTACTTCCATTAAGAGGGCCCGAACCTGGGTAAACACTGTGTCCTTTATCCATAGTTACGATTGGTCCTCAGACGTACACACTACAAAAAAAATACACTTCCGTGATGATACGTGTTTGTCATAGTAGGTCGCGTTTTTTGTCATGCATGTACATCCATGACGATTTTATGACAGAATCAAGATAGTCATACCTGTGTTGTCGTAGAAGTGTTCCATAACATTACCAAAATTATCATCACGGAAGTGTCCACTTCCATGACGATAAATCGCGCGTCACAGAAGTGCTTTCGTCAAGGGTGACCGACACGTGGCATCCACCGTTACGGAACGCCGTTAAGCTATCGGCTCGGGTTTTGGATCTGATAACCCGTTAACAGCCCCGACCAATGGGGATTTTCCACGTGTAAAATCATCATTGGCTCGTGGAAACATGTATTGGCTCATCGTTGGGACAGATGTCATCCACTCATTCAACAGAAGGCGCCTATGATACTTCGACATGTGGCACGACCCAACAGAGGCCCATTCCTGTGAAAAGGCCGGCCCGTTTTACTTGGTCAAAAGGTGGCGGGCCGGCATATTGAAAGCCTGTTAATGGCCTGTTCGCATATAGCACATTTACAGCCCACTAACCCAAGGCCCATTACGCCCTATCCGAATTAGGCCCAATAGCGTCAACTGAGCCATCCAATATGATTCTAGCCCGTTTTCACTTCTGGCCCATGTATGGCCCATGACGTCTTTCGGCCTATATGACGCCCTTTGTAACTCTTGGCCTATTAACGACCCGTGGTGAAACTGGCCCGTAATGAATAGTGTATCACTTTACACCCATTAACGGTCTGTTGTGAAACTGGCCCATAATGAACAGTGTATCTCCGTTCGGCCGTTTCCAGCCCATTTATCTTTCGGCCTTCTCAGAGCCCATTTATTCTTGGGCTCATTTCCAGCATTCGTTTACTTACGGCCCGTTATTGTCATTTTCTGGTTGTGTGCCAAATTCAGCCCGTGGTTACAGTCGGCCCGTTTGTGGTCCGTTAATACGTTGGGCCGTTTTCATAGCGTCAACAAATTCGGCCTATTAACGATGGCCCGTTATGGTCGGCCCATGAACGGACGATTCCAACTCTAGCCCGTTTACGGCCATAATGCAGTGTGTTTGGCCCATGTTTGGCCTATCGATCATACGGCCCGTATAAGGCCCATTGATGATACGGCCCGCAGAAGGCCCATTGTTTCTATGGCCCGTAGAAGGCCCATTGTTTCTACGGCCCGTAGAAGGCCCACTATTTCTACGGCTCGTACGAGGCCCAGTGTCACTACAGTAAATATTAGCCCATGGTTATTGTGGCCTAGTATTAAAAAATAGGTTATTACAGCCACTAGCAAACCGCGGAAAAAGAACTGCAATGACTACAGGCAAACAAATAAACAAGACAAAAAGGAAATATATAAGCAAGCAACTAACGCTAGGCTATCACGACTATTACACATATTACATCCACTGGGCATCAACGTTCGCCACCAGTGCAAATATAGGGAACAAAGCAGCATATCATATACACTAGTTGTCAAAGTTGGCGACCAGCGCAAATAAACGCTGCAGCAAAACAAATCCAGAACTGAAACCACTTCGGAAGATCTCTAGAAACATTATTCTGCGTACCCAAAATGCTGGCAAGATGCTTAGCAAGCATATTAACTTTCTCTTATTTGGCGCTTAAATCCTCCAACGCTTGCTGTTGCACCAGGAAATATGCATCTGAATTATGCAGGGACTTCCTCAGTCCTTCAGCTTCCTGTCGCAGCACATCTGACTGATATCTTTCAACTTGAAGTTGAGACTCAAGAAGACGAACTGATTCAGGCAGCGAGTTCGAAGAGCTTGTGCCTGCAGTAGTGGCCAGTAACTCGAACACTACATCAAGATAGGACTTTTGGGTTCCCTCACTATCGTCAAGATAGTTTTTATCAGCTTTCTTGGAGACCAATAGGGATGTCTCACTATCTTGAACCTTATCTGCATTACTTCCTTTACCATTGGATAACGTGATACTGTTCTCCAATATTTTGTACGCATTCTAAAAGAGAAACAAGCAGACACATCACATGTTTACCATGTTGTATATGAAACTCATTTTGGTACATGAATTCAGTAGTAAAGTGGACAGGATAACAACATGAAACAAACATATATCTATGTACCATGGTCACTTTATGGTCTATATCATTCTAGTTTTTCTTGTCAAATACAGATAGAGACACAGTTCAAATAAAATTTGTTCAAGACAAAGCAGAATAGATAGAATATAAGTGTGGGAAACTATAGAGCAATAACAACACTTGTAATGTGCATGACATGAGAACATAAATGTTTATTCAATTGAAACTGAAATCGACATAGAGCAGGTTACAACAGCAAACCAGTAAAAGAAACAGGTTTAAAACATACTTGTTGCCCCATTGGAGTTTCAATTCCATCCTTCAAATTTGAAAATAGTTGGTATGAGTAAATACAGTAATGCAAGGGCAAAGGAGTATGAACCATAGCTACAGAACCTGACCTGAGAACAAATCTTCTCCTTTAAGCGTTGAGTTGGGATTCGGAGTGGTGGTCCTCGTGCTTTGGGCACTGCAGTTCCCTTACTAACTGCTTGTGTTTGGGTGCTCTATGGTGGAGTCGGTGTTGTGTCAACTGGAACTGGGTTACTATCTGCCGGGGTTGGGGTTACAAGGGGTGTAGCTGGTTCTCTGTCCAACTGTGCAGGGGTACAATCTGCGAGAGTCTGGGTTATGTGTGGTGGATCTGGTCCTTGGGCAAGTACAACCGTGGTTCACATATATAATGCCTTTGCAACAAGATAGCATTGTATAATTCACATATATAATGTCTTGCAACAAGATGGCAATGCATATTTCACATATATGGTAATTAGACACTAAACAGGTGGCATTCACACAAAGCATGTCTAAACTAATCAAATGACATAGCAATCCGAGACACCATACGCACGAAATGAGCAACATAACCCTGCCAAGTTAGAGCATACACCTCGAGGGGGGGATAGGACTGGTCATCTGTCTCTGAATCCTCCTCTGAGGAGCTATCCGTAACCAGCGAGATATGCGCTTCGTCAGATAGCATAGTCTGCTCTGAAGACCTTGTTTTCACTCCAGAATTTGCCATCACCGTGTCAAATGGCTGATGCACATGAAGAGCAGGTGAATGTACCAACATTGTTGACAAATGTAATATGTAACAAAAAAGGATGGCCTGATATAATTTACATATAAGATGACTGGCTAAGTAGGATGGCATTGCAAAATTCACATATATGATGCCTGGCTAAACAAGATGGTGTTGCATAGTTCACATAAATGATGAATAAACTAAATAGATGGCATTCGCACAAAGGATGTCTAAACTAAGCAGATGGCATATTTGATGTATAAAGTAAGCAATGCAAGACACTATATGCATCATATAACCAACATCAGCATGCAAGTTAGAGCGGAGACCTCATGGGGTAAATAGGAGTTGTCTTCTCCTTCTGAATCCCCCTCAGAACAGATATCTTCCTCTCGATTACAATCCGAAATGCGTGGAGGGGTGCTGCCTTTGCGCCTACCATGGAGCGACGTCTGCATGAAATTTTATTGCCACGCAAGGCTCGTCTCTTTTGCTCTACATGCTCAGTTCCATTTTTTACAATAACTGTCATGCATAGGAATAAAACATAGTGATATTATGTAAGGAGTGCATGCAGAAATCCAGAGTGATGGTAGCAACCTGTGGATAGACCCAAAACCAATAATAGCAGGCAGATAATGGCTTCAGTTAAAAAATACAGATAATGGCTTCTTTACTGTTTGTTTCCCACCCAACATGAAACTCATAGTAGACACCGGTGAAGGAAATATGCCCTAGAGGCAATAATAAAGTTATTATTTATTTCCTTATGTCATGATAAATGTTTATTATTCATGCTAGAATTGTATTAACCGGAAACATAATACATGTGTGAATACATAGACAAACATATAGTCACTAGTATGCCTCTACTTCACTAGCTCATTAATCAAAGATGGTTATGTTTCCTAACCATAGACATGTGTTGTCATTTGATTAATGGGATCACATCATTAGGAGAATGATGTGATTGACATGACCCATTCCGTTAGCCTAGCACTTGATCGTTTAGTATGTTGCTATTGCTTTCTTCATGACTTATACATGTTCCTGTAACTATGATATTATGCAACTCCCGTTTACCGGAGGAACACTTTGGGTGCTACTAAACGTCACAACGTAACTGGGTGATTATAAAGGAGTACTACAGGTGTCTCCAAAGGTACATGTTGGGTTGGCATATTTCGAGATTAGGTTTTGTCACTCCGATTGTCGGAGAGGTATCTCTGAGCCCTCTCGGTAATGCACATCACTATAAGCCTTGCAAGCAATGTGACTAATGAGTTAGTTGCAGGATGATGCATTATGTAACGAGTAAAGAGACTTGCCGGTAACGAGATTGAACTAGGTATTGGATACCGACGATCGAATCTCGGGCAAGTAACATACCGATGACAAAGGGAACAAAGTATGTTGTTATGCGGTTTGACCGATAAAGATCTTCGTAGAATATGTAGGAGCCAATATGGGCATCCAGGTTCCGCTATTGGTTATTGACCAAGAATAGTTCTAGGTCATGTCTACATAGTTCTCGAACCCGTAGGGTCCGCACGCTTAAGGTTTCGATGACAGTTATATTATGAGTTTATGAGTTTTGATGTACCGAAGGAGTTCGGTGTCCCGGATGAGATCGGGGACATGATGAGGAGTCTCGAAATGGTCGAGACATAAAGATCGATATATTGGACGACTATATTCGGAGTTCGGAAAGGTTCCGAATGATTCGGGTATTTTTCGGAGTACCGGAGAGTTACGGGAATTCGCCGGGGAGTATATGGGCCTTATTGGGCCATACGGGAATAGAGGAAAGAGAACGAAAGGAAGGAGGCGCGCAGCCCCCCTCTGGTACGAATTGGACAAGGGGTGCGGCCCCCCTTTCCTTCCTCCTCTCCCCCTCTTTCCCCCTTCTCCTACTCCAATAAGGGAGGTGGAATCCTACTAGGACTAGGGAGTCCTAGTAGGACTCCACACTTGGCGCGCCCCCTCCTAGGGCCGGCCACCTCCCCCCTTGCTCCTTTATATACGGGGGCAGGGGGGACACCCCATGACACACAAGTTGATCTACGGATCATTCCTTAGCCGTGTGCGGTGCCCCCCTCCACCATATTCCACCTCGGTCATATCGTCGCGGAGTTTAGGCGAAGCCCTGCGCCGGTAGAACGTCATCATCGTCACCACGCCATCGTGCTGATGGAACTCATCCCCGAAGCTTTGCTGGATCGGAGCCCGGGGATCGTCATCGAGCTGAACGTGTGCTGAACTCGGAGGTGCCGTACGTTCGGTACTTGGATCGGTCGGATCGTGAAGACGTACGACTACATCAAACGCGTTGTCATAACACTTCCGCTTACGGTCTACAAGGGTACGTGGACAACACTCTCCCCTCTCATTGCTATGTCATCACCATGATCTTGCGTGTACGTAGGAATTTTTTTGAAATTACTACGTTCCCCAATAGTGGTATCAGAGCCTAGGTTTTATGCGTTGATGTTATATGCACGAGTAGAACACAAGTGAGTTGTGGGCGATACAAGTCAAACTGCTTACCAGCATGTCATACTTTGGTTCGGCGGTATTGTTGGATGAAGCGGCCCGGACCGACATTACGCGTACGCTTACGCGGGACTGGTTTTACCGCCGTGCTTTGCACACAGGTGACTAGCGGGTGTCTGTTTCTCTAACTTTAGTTGAACCGAGTGTGGCTACGTCCGGTCCTTGCGAAGGTTAAAACAGCACTAACTTGACGAACTATCGTTGTGGTTTTTGATGCGTAGGTAAGAACGGTTCTTGCTCAGCCCGTAGCAGTCACGTAAAACTTGCAACAACAAAGTAGAGGACGTCTAACTTGTTTTTGCAGGGCATGTTGTGATGTGATATGATCAAGACGTGATGAGATATAAGTTTTTGTATGAGATGATCATGTTTTGTTGAAGTTATCAGCAACTGGCAGAAGCTCTATGATTGTCTCTTTGTTGCATAAGATGCAAGTGCCAAATAATTGCTTTACTTTATCGCTATGCGATAGCAATAGTTGCAAGAGCAATAGTTGGCGAGACGACCATGTGACGACACATTAATATAGATCAAGATGATGAATATCATGGTGTCGTGCCGGTGACGATAGAGATCATGACAGTACTTTGGAGATGGAGATCAAAGGCGCAAGATGATCATGGCCATATCATGTCACATATTTTGATTGCATATGATGTTTATCTGTTATACATCTTATTCTGTTTTGTTTTACGGTAGCATTATAAGATGATCTCTCACTAATTATCAAGAAGTGTTCTCTCTGAGTATGCACCGTTGCCAAAGTTCATCGTGCCCAGACACCACGTGATGATCGGGTGTGATAAGCTCTGCGTCCATCTACAACGGGTGCAAGCCAGTTTTGCACACGCGGAATACTCAGGTTAAACTTGACGAGCCTAGCATACGCAGATATGGCCTCAGAACACGGAGACCGAAAGGTCGAGCGTGAATCATATAGTAGATATGATCAACATAACGATGTTCACCATTGAAAGCTACTCCATTTCACGTGACGATCGGTTATGGTTTAGTTGATTTGGATCACGTGATCACTTAGAGGATTAGAGGGATGTCTTTCTAAGTGGGAGTTCTTAAGTAATATGATTAATTGAACTTAAATTTATCATGAACTTAGTCCTGGTAGTATTTTGCAAATTTTGTTGTAGATCAATAGCTTGCGTTGTTGCTTTCATATGTTTGTTTTGATATGTTCCTAGAGAAAATTGTGTTGAAAAATGTTAGTAGCAATGATGCGGATTGGATCCGTGATCTGAGGTTTATCCTCATTGCTGCGCGGAAGAATTATGTCCTTGATGCACCGCTAGGTGACAAACCTATTGCAGGAGCAGATCCAGACGTTATGAACGTTTGGCTAGCTCAATATGATGACTACTTGATAGTTTAGTGCACCATGCTTAACGGCTTAGAATCGGGACTTCAAAGACGTTTTGAACGTCATGGACCATATGAGATGTTCCAGGAGTTGAAGTTAATATTTCAAGCAAATACCCGAGTTGAGAGATATGAAGTCTCCAACAAGTTCTATGGCTAAAAGATGGAGGAGAATCGCTCAACTAGTGAGCATGTGCTCAGATTGTCTGGGTACTTCAATCGCTTGAATCAAGTGGGAGTTAATCTTCCAGATAAGATAGTGATTGACAGAATTCTCTAGTCACCATCACTAAGTTACTAGAACTTCGTGATGAACTATAGTATGCAAGGGATGACGAAAACAATTCCCAAGCTCTTCGCGATGCAAAAATCGGCGAAGGTAGAAATCAAAGAAAAACATCAAAGTGTTGATGGTGGACAAGATCACTAGTTTCAAGAAAAAGGGCAAAGGGAAGAAGGGGACTTCAAGAAGAACAGCAAGCAAGTTGCTGCTCAAGTGAAGAAGCCCAATTCTGGACCTAAGCCTAAGACTAAGTGATTCTACTGCAAAGGTACTGGTCACTGGAAGTGGAACTACCCCAAGTATTTGGCGGATAATAAGGATGGCAAAGTGAACATAGGTATATTTGATATACATGCTATTGATGTGTACTTTACTAGTGTTTATAGCAACCCCTTGGTATTTGATACTAGTTCAGTTGCTAAGAGTAGTAACTCGAAACGGGAGTTGCAGAATAAACAGAAACTAGTTGAGGGTGAGGTGACGATGAATGTTGGAAGTAGTTCCAAGATTGATATGATCATCATCGCACACTCCCTATACTTTAGGGATTAGTATTGAACCTAAATAAAGGTTATATGGCGTTTGTGTTGAGCATGAATATGATTTGATCATGTTTATTGCAATACGGTTATTCATGTAAGTTAGAGAATAATTATTGTTCTGTTTACATGAATAAAACCTTCTATGGTCATACACCCAATGAAAATGGTTTGTTGGATCTCAATCGTGTGATACACATATTCATAATATTGAAACCAAAAGATGTAAAGTTAATAATGATAGCGCAACTTATTTGTGGCACTGCCGTTTAGGTCATATTGGTGTAAAGCGCATGAAGAAACTCCATAAAAGATGGATTTTCGGAATCACTTGGTTATGAATCATTTGATGCTTGCGAACCGTGCCTTTTGGGAAAGATGACTAAAACTCCGTTCTCCGGAACAATGGAACAAGCTACTGACTTATTGGAAATAATACATACCGATGTATGCAATCCAATGAGTGTTGATGCTCGTGGCAAGTATCGTTATTTTTTGACCTTCACAAGATGATTTGAGCAGATATGGGTATATCTACTTGATGAAACATAAGTCTGAAATAGTTGAAAGGTTCAAAGAATTTCAGAGTGAAGTGGAAAAATCATCGTAACAAGAAAATAAAGTTTCTGCGATCTGATCGCGGAGACAAATATTTGAGTTATGAGTTTGGTCTTCAATTAAAACAATGAGGAATAGTTTCACAGCTCACGCTACCTGGAACACCACAACGTTATGGTGTGTCCGAACGTCGTAATCGCACTTTATTGGATATGGTGCGATCTATGATGTCTCTTACCGGTTTACCGCTATCGTTTTGGGGTTATGCATTAGAGACAACTGCATTCACTTTAAATTGGGCACCATCAAAATCCGTTGAGACGACGCCTTATGAACTGTGGTTTGGCAAGAAACCAAAGTTGTCGTTTCTTAAAGTTTGGAGTTGCGATGCTTATATGAAAAAGTTTCAACCTGATAAGCTCGAACCCAAATCGGAGAAGTGCATCTTCATAGAATACCCAAAGGAAACTGTTGGGTACTCCTTCTATCACAAATCCAAAGGCAAAACATTCGTTGCTTAGAATGGATCCTTTCTAGAGAAGGAGTTTCTCTCGAAAGAAGTGAGTGGGAGGAAAGTAGAACCTGATGAGGTAATTGTACCTTCTCCCTTATTGGAAAGTAGTTCATCACAGAAATCAGTTCCAGTGATTCCTACACCAATTAGTGAGGAAGTTAATGATGATGATCATAAAACTTCAGATCAAGTTGCTACCAAACCTCGTAGGTCTTCCAGAGTAAGATCCGCACCACAGTGGTACGGTAATCATGTTCTGGAAGTCATGTTAGTAGACCATGATGAACCTACGAAATATGAGGAAGCGATGATGAGCCCAGATTCCACGAAATGGCTTGAGACCATAAAATCTGAGATATGATCCATGTATGAGAACAAAGTATGGACTTTGATTGACTTGCTCGATGATCAGCAAGCCATGTTAAATAAATGGATCTTCAAGAGGAAGACGGACACTGATAGTAGTGTTACTATCTACTAAGCTCGACTTGTTGCAAAAGGTTTTTGACAAGTTGAAGGTGTTGAATACAATGAGATTTTCTCACTCGTATCGATGCTTAAGTCTGTCTGAATCATGTTAGCAATTGCCACATTTTATGAAATCTGGTAAATGGATGTCAAAACTGCATTCCTTAATGGATTTTTAAACAAGAGTTGTATATGACGCAACCAGAAGGTTTTGCTAATCCTAAAGGTGCTAACAAAATGTGCAAGCTCCAGCGATCCATCAATGGACTGGTGCAAGCATCTTGGAGTTGGAATATACGCTTTGATGAGTTGATCAAAGCATATGGTTTTATACAGACTTTTGGAAAGGCCTGTATTTACAAGAAAGTAAGTGGGAGCACTACAACATTTCTGATAAGTATATGTGAATGACATATTGTTGATCGGAAATAATGTAGAATTATTCTGCAAAGCATAAAGGAGTGTTTGAAAGGAGTTTTTCAAAGAAAGACCTTAGTGAAGCTGCTTACACATTGAGCATCAAGATCTATAGAGATAGATCAAGACGCTTGATAAGACTTTTCAATGAGTACATACATTGACAAGATTTGAAGTAGTTCAAAATGGAACAGTCAAAGAAAGAGTTCTTGCCTGTGTTGCAAGGTGTGAAGTTGAGTAAGACTCAAAACCCGACCATGGCAGAAAATAGAAAAGAATGAACAGTCATTCCCTATGCCTTAGTCATAGGTTCTATAAAGTATGCTATGTTGTGTACTAGACCTATTGTATACCTTTCTCTGAGTTTGGCAAAGGAATACAATTTTGATCTAAGAGTAGATCACTAGACAGCGGTCAAGAATATCCTTAGTGAGGACTAAGGAGATGTTTCTCGATTATGGAGGTGATAAAAGAGTTCGTTGTAAAAGTTACATCGGTGCAAACTTTTACACTGATCCAGATGACTCTAAGTCTCAATCTGGATACATATTGAAAGTGGGAGCAATTAGTTAGAGTAGCTCCATGCAGAGCATTGTGGACATAGAATATTTTGCAAAATACATACGGCTCTGAATATGACAGATCCGTTGACTAAACTGCTCTCACAAGCAAAACATGATCATACCTTAGTACTCTTTGGGTGTTAATCACATAGCAATGTGAACTAGATTATTGACTCTAGTAAACCCTTTGGGTGTTGGTCACATGACGATGTGAACTATGGGTGTTAATCATATACAGATATGAATATTGATGTTAAATCACATGGCGATGTGAACTAGATTATTGACTCTAGTGCAAGTGGGAGACTGAAGGAAATATGCCCTAGAGGCAATAATAAATTTATTATTTATTTCCTTATATCATGATAAATGTTTATTATTCATGCTAGAATTGTATTAACCAGAAACATAATACATGTGTGAATACATAGACAAACATATAGTCAATAGTATGCCTCTACTTCACTAGCTCATTAATCAAAGATGGTTATGTTTCCTAACCATAGACATGTGTTGTCATTTGATTAATGGGATCACATCATTAGGAGAATGATGTGATTGATATGACCCATTCCGTTAGCCTAGCACTTGATCGTTTAGTATGTTGCTATTGCTTTCTTCATGACTTATACATGTTCCTGTAACTATGATATTATGCAACTCCCGTTTACCGGAGGAACACTTTGGGTGCTACCAAACGTCATAACGTAACTGGGTGATTATAAAGGAGTACTACAGGTGTCTCCAAAGGTACATGTTGGGTTGGCGTATTTCAAGATTAGGTTTTGTCACTCCGATTGTCAGAGAGGTATCTCTGGGCCCTCTCGATAATGCACATCACTATAAGCCTTGCAAGCAATGTGACTAATGAGTTAGTTGCAGGATGATGCATTATGTAACGAGTAAAGAGACTTGCCGGTAACGAGATTGAACTAGGTATTGGATACCGACGATCGAATCTCGGGCAAGTAACATACCGATGACAAAGGGAACAAAGTATGTTGTTATGCGGTTTGACCGATAAAGATCTTCGTAGAATATGTAGGAGCCAATATGGGCATTCAGGTTCCGCTATTGGTTATTGACCAAGAATAGTTCTAGGTCATTTCTACATAGTTCTCGAACCCGTAGGGTCCGCACGCTTAAGGTTTCGATGACAGTTATATTATGAGTTTATGAGTTTTGATGTACCGAAGGAGTTCGGAGTCCCGGATGAGATCGGGGACATGACGAGGAGTCTCGAAATGGTCGAGACGTGAAGATCGATATATTGGACGACTATATTCGGAGTTCGGAAAGGTTCCGAGTGATTCGGGTATTTTTCGGAGTACCAGAGAGTTACGGGAATTCGCCGGGGAGTATATGGGCCTTATTGGGCCATAAGGGAATAGAGGAAAGAGGCCGAAAGGAAGGAGGCGCGCAGCCCCCCTCTGGTCCGAATTGGACAAGGGGTGCGGCCCCCCTTTCCTTCCTCCTCTCCCCCTCTTTCCCACTTCTCCTACTCCAACAAGGGAGGTGGAATCCTACTAGGACTAGGGAGTCCTAGTAGGACTCCACACTTGGCGTGCCCCCTCCTAGGGCCGGCCACCTCCCCTCTTGCTCCTTTATATACGGGGGCAGGGGGGCACCCCATGACACACAAGTTGATCTACGGATCGTTTCTTAGCCGTATGCGGTGCCCCCCTCCACCATATTCCACCTCGGTCATATCGTCGCGGAGTTTAGGCGAAGCCTTGCGCCGGTAGAACATCATCATCGTCACCACGCCGTCGTGCTGACGGAACTCATCCCCGAAGCTTTTCTGGATCGGAGCCTGGGGATCGTCATCGAGCTGAACATGTGCTGAACTCGGAGGTGCCGTACGTTCGGTACATGGATCGGTCAGATCGTGAAGACGTACGACTACATCAACCGCGTTGTCATAACGCTTCCGCTTACGGTCTATGAGGGTACGTGGACAACACTCTCCCCTCTCGTTGCTATGTCATCACCATGATCTTGCGTGTACGTAGGAATTTTTTTGAAATTACTACGTTCCCCAACAACCGGAGCTTAACTAGGTAGTAGATGGATACTCTTGATTGCGGCCCCGATATGTACCCCACAACCATTTAAAAACTCAAGTTTGACCATTAGTTTGGAGCTGACTCAGAGTCTAATCGGTGAACAGGACGATAAAGTAGCATGTAATATTAAGTGATGCATAATGTAAGCAGACACGAAAGAGTGCGACCTTTCTTGCGGACCCGTGTAGTCCTCGAGGTCATCTGCTCGGTTGATGATGGTAATGTAGTTTTCATGGCTGCCGGCGGCGGGGAAGAAGATCTGAGGTGGCGAAAGACAGTCTGGAGGACGGGTCCTTGATGTGCTAGACCCTTCTGTCGTTGGAGCAGCTGAGCTGGGGTGGACAACGGCGCAGCAGGAGCGGGACAAACCACGCAAGGTTTTCTTTGAAAACTATCTATAAGAGAAGTAATTCTGTAAGGGCTCATTTGAATTGGATGATTCCAACAATGCAGGGATAGGAAATAGACAGGAATAGGATAGGAATGCACGTGCAAAACAGAGAATTTAAAAACACATGATTTCTGCCAATCTGGGTGTTTGATTCACAACAATTGGAAGATCACAGGATGTAAAGAAGCATGGTGAGATTAAGTCAAACCAAAAGAAAATGTACGGTTATAAGGCTATTATGCT
This sequence comes from Triticum aestivum, assembly GCF_018294505.1. NCBI lineage: Eukaryota > Viridiplantae > Streptophyta > Magnoliopsida > Poales > Poaceae > Triticum > Triticum aestivum. The sequence goes on along the minus strand of NC_057810.1, from coordinate 562,537,269 downwards.
ATTATATCTTAGTCTTGTGCTTCATGAATAGGAATTTGAAAAGGAGGACAAGTGAAAATTAAAATTCCTACATTTTTTCTTTCAAGGAGACACTAAAGGAACAAATCCGTGTGCTCAGTGGGCAATATATATAACTTGTAGAGTAAAAAAAGAGATGCAACAAGTGTACAACCTCTTTGGCGAAGCCATGTCGATCTCAGCGTAATTGGGTTGTCCGGTGAGGATCCTCCGGCTGACTTTGCTGTCGGAGGAGACGAAGAAGATCTTAGGCATCTGGAGATGGAGCCCGAGGTACTGCTCCACTGTGATGGAGGGTTTCGTCGTTGGAGCAGCTCTGGTGAGTTGTACGACGCCGAGGCTGAAGCGGGACAAGAGAGACAACAAACAACGTTAACCTGAGTGAAATTGTATTAGCATCTGCAATATATGACGTAAAATACATAACCACAAAGTGCTAGATGTAAAATACATCAGCCGCTCATCTCTGAACTTAACTGTCGAAACTGAATTTAACTGTCGAAACTGAATTTAACTGTCGAAATTGAACTTAACTGTCGAAACTGAATTTTTCTGTCGAAACTGAATTTTGCTGTCGGAAACTGAATTTTGCTATCGAAACTGAACGCACTAGCAAGGTGAGGCTACATGTCGGTCGACTGACTTTTTGATCTCTGGTCAGCTGATTTTGCAGCCGATGGATACAAAATCAAGGGCATGTGGTTCATCTTCAACCTCCACCCCCCTGAGCCGCCAGCCACCACCGGCCAAACAGCAGCGCCGCGCAGCCCACGGCCGGCGGTGCGCCGCCCCGCCTTCCCTGAAAACACTCCCCACCGCTGGTCTGTCGATGCCCCGGCCGTCCCTCTAGGCCCCCCGTGCCGAGCTTTTTCTCCGGCAATCCCCACGCCACTGCCCTGCCACCGCCGGCGACCACCGCCCCTACCCTGAAACCTAAGATAGATAGTGGGGTACCTCTTCGGCGAGCCCCCCTCCCCGCTGCGGCTGGTTCTTCCTTCACCCCGGCGAGCCCCCCCCCCCTGAAAATCGACTGACCCAAAAGTCAATTCAGTTGACTGAAGTGTAGCTAAATCGGAGCATCATCGCAAGCAAGAGCAAGAGCGAGAGCAGCAGTGCGAGTAAGAGCAATAGCAATAGCAAGAGCAGACCAGGCAGGGGACCGAGAGCAAGAGCAGAGCAGCAGCGTGAGCGAGAGCTAAAGCAGCAGCAGCTCCTACTGATGTGGACGTCACCGCCGAGGGAGCGACTCCGTGGAGGAAGTGGCCGGTGACGCTGCCGTGTCGGCTCGGGACCGAGAGCCGACAACACCATGAGACTGAATCAAGAAGAAAATGCGGCGATTAGTGCACAACCTCTTTGGTGGCTCCGATTAGGCAACATCTTCATCCGAGGAAATGGCGATGATCATGATCTTCCGGTGGTGCAGGTGAAAACGGGGGTGTGGGAATGGAGGTGGCGCGAAAGACGAGGGGAACATCGGGGCAGATCCTTGAAGGTGGAGGACGGGGTGGCTGAATCGGCGGGACCACGAGATCAACGACGGATCCTCATCCAGTATGGTGGATGAGGGACGTCGAGGTGTTGTTGTGGACGACGTCGTCGGGGAAGAGGCTCTGGCTAGGTGGCAGACGGAGCAGGGTGTGGGGCTTCGTCGCAGGTTTTCGCGGCCTCGGTGTATGAATGGGTGGGCAAATGGGATGGCAGTGGGAAACCATGGCTTAGGGATGCACTTGTCCGAAATGTGGGGTAAGTTACGAAAATACCCCCACCGATTTGAGGCGCTTCTTTCAGTTCAGGGGTACCACAGGCATTTCGCGTGTCCGGATTTCACAGGAGGTGGGAGTTTTTGCGCGCGTTGTAATTTCGTAATAGCAAGGCATGGGTTGAGATGGAGGAAGTTGTCGGAGCATGATGAGACAAAGATATATCTTAAATATTTCGGGCTAACAAGGCACGGGTTGAAATTTCCGGACAAGCCTAACGTGTACTGTACCAAATCAATGCGCACTACAAATGTCACTCAAAACTTTGAATTCATGTTATGTTCAATTAAAATATTTTGCTACGTGTATAATGCATGCAACCTACTACTCAAATGAACGTTTTAGTGCATTCCAAACGTATATACTACCGCTTCAATATGAACTAAATTTGAATTCGTTTCTCTATTTGAATAAGATCTACAGTAATGATTGTTGTGAAGTAAAATCATTTGAATTCGTTTCTCTGTTTTAATAAGATCTACAATCATCATTATTGTCAAGTTAAACCATCGTTTGTGTATTATCTTCACAGCACACCACATGATTAGTCCCGAGTTACATATGAACTATGTGTACTATATGAACTCGAACTCGATTTTTTGAATCCACTTTATTTTGATTTCAAATCACACTACATTTCTAGCTCTAGCTAGATCTTCCTAATCTAAACCATGTCTCATATGTATAGTGTGTTTATCACATTATGTGCCCCGCCCCCTACGCCTACAAGTATTTAGATGTGAGTTGCAAACACCACACATTACCAAAAATTCAAATAAAATGTGAGAATGTTCGATATATAGTATTGTTTAGATTGTTCGATATTTAGTTGTAAGCTGCAAACGCCACACATTATCACAAATTCAAATAAAATGTGAGATTGTTTGATGTATAGTATGGTTTAGATTGTTCGGCATTTAGCTGTGAGTTGCAAACGCCATGCATTATCACATTATGGTATAACATGTGCACAGCACGTGTATCACCGCTATATTCATGCATGCTTATGTTAAAAACACTGTGATCTCCTATTCAAATATATGAATCCGCTTTCATATCAAATTATGATATTTGTTAGTCTTTTACACCCACACAATCCTCTAACCTTTGTAGCTACCACTAACTTTCTCTCGTGCATGCACACGCCCTCCTCGCCCTCCCCCTCCCTCAGCATTCTATCCACCGGGCACATTCATTTTTTTCTTTAGGTTGTTCTCCCAGAGTCTCCACAACTCCTTTCCGAAACACACCGATCGATAAACCTCTCCAGTGATGCCTGCCTACAACATACACACACACCTTCAATCTCCTCCTTCATTTGTCCTTGACTCGTGTCTCTCATACGGTCACACACACGTTTAAACTCTCGCCCCTCGTTTCATCGATCTCACAACCGCACACTCCTCCCCCTATCTAGCTAGTAGTCGGGCCTCTCGCACCACCTCCTAGCTCCATTCTCTCTATCTATACGTCTCGTTGGGCCTTATTTTCCTCTAACAAATGGACGTACACGGACCGATCTCTCGCTATATATATAGCTAGCTAGGTCCTTATAACTCGTTTTTACCCACACGTCGATCAATCTACCTCATTAGTTGTGTGTCTCCCTTCCTCCGACAAACAACCATTGATCTACCGATCTAGTTAGATTTGCTTACGAAACACATGGTTCCCCTTCATCATCCATGGATGCGTCCCGACAGATCTATCACGCACATGCACACACAGATATACATCCCCACTCTTATTGATAACATTGCAGTTCCGCCCTCAGTTTGTCTAGTAGGCCTCTCCCACCATCTTCGAGAAGCAACTCCATCACCCATCCAGCACTCTACCCCTCTCCCTCCCTCTCTCTCCCCTCTCCCTCTCTCTCTCCTCTCTCTCTCTCTCTCTCTGTCCCATCATATTTCCCATCCTTCAGTTATGTATAGACCGAATTAAGTAGATGAAAAGATAAGTACAAGACATGATCTTATCTCGATGAAGAAACGAAGTAAACAAATTGCTGGAGCGCATGCTTTCAAGGAGGAATTAACAATCATGACACCCACGCAGATCCGAAGGTTTGACAAAGACAGTGTCCAACATTACAATGTACGCATGAATCATAGTTCTGCATTGCCAAAAATTAGTGGTGGTACTGAATCTCATAGAAGTAAGTTGTTATATGTGAATCAATCGACATCGAGCCTACTCCAAATTTGCTAGTAACCTAGATCTAATATGCAATCGAAGCAAGTCCTTGTCCAACTCTAGATCAAAGAGGGTGTGCGACCCTACAAGACCAGTAGCAACATAATGATAATAGTATGATACATGCATAGATCAATTTATCATAGAAATTGTGATACTACATATGTGAACTTGGGGTAAGCATGCAGTGCATAGGATAAGGGAAATTTTACGTACTATATATAGAGAATATTTAGAACAAACCATGGTGGAGAGCCATCCACACATGAACCTAGTCCTGGACTTCTGATGTCCACCCTGCAGCAATGGCAAGAGATACTTGTTAGTGTTTGATGTGTAGTCGCTTACTACTTTTTATGATTGCACGTAAGAAAATATGAAATGGAATGAAAGATGCAAACAAAAAATGCCAAAATATTTTGTGCAAGGTGCCTAGAGTTCATGTCGATATATTATATATACCTACATCTTGACTGGAATACTTGTAGGGTCAACACTGTTCTTCGGAGTGGGCATAAGCTTCTCCTCGCAGACCATGAGAGGGTACTCCAGGTCCAGGGTCCAATCCATTCACGCCCTCGAGGCTGCAGTCGATGGTGGCCTCAACAACCAACCGACGTGACCAGTGCATGCAACACAGGTCTCACCTGTCGCCTGATACGTCTCCAACGTATCTATAATTTATGAAGTATTCATGCTATTATATTATCCATCATAGATGTTTTATATGCATTTATATGCTATTTTATATGATTTTTGGGACTAACCTATTAGAGCCCAGTGCCAGTTCCTGTTTTTTCCTTGTTTTTGAGTTTATATAAAAGGAATACCAAATGGGGTCCAATTGACGTGCCAATTTTTGATGATTTTTTATGGACCAAAAGAAGCCCCTGGAGTAAAAGAGTTGGGCCAGAAGAGTCCCGGGCTTTCCACGAGGGTGGGGGCGCGCCCACCCCCTTGGCATGGGCCCCTATCTCGTGGATGATTCGGAGACCCCCCTGATGTGAGACCGACGCCAAAAATTCCTATAAATACAGAAACCTCCAGAAAATAACCTAGATCAGGAGTTCCGCTGTTGCAAGCCTCTGTATCCACAAGAAATCAATCTAGGCCTTCTCTAGCACCCTTCCGGAGGGGGCCATCATCACCGGAGGCCATGGGGAAGGATCTCGGAGGGGCCATTATCGCCATGAAGGCCAAGGACCAGAGGGGGAACCTCCCCCCATCCAGGGGGGAGGCCATGGAGGAGGAAGCACAAGGGGTAGAACTTCTCCTCCTCTCTCTCTCTCGGTGGCGCCGGAGTGCCATTGGGAGGGGAATCATTGCCGCGGTGATTGTCTTCATCAACATCACCATCATCATCACCATCCTCATCTCTTTTACCCGGTCCACTCTCCCGCACCCCGTTGTAATCCCTACTTGAACATGGTGCTTTATGCCACATATTATGATCCAATGATGTGTTGCCATCATATGATGTTTTGCGTAGATATCCTTTGTCCTTGGGTTGATTGATGATCTAGATTGGTATGAGTTGTATGTTTTATTCTGGTGCTGTCCTATTGTGCCCTCCGTGCCGCGCAAGCGTGAGGGATTCCCGTTGTAGGGTGTTGCAATATGTCCATGGTTTACTTATTGTCTGTGTTGCTTGCGTGACAAATGCATAAACACGGATAAGTGGGTCACGACGTATGGGATAAAGGGGACTTGATATGTTAATGCTATGGTTGGGTTTTACCTTAATGATCTTTAGTAGTTGTGGATGCTTACTAGAGTTCCAATCATAAGTGCATATGATCCAAGAATAGAAAGTATGTTAGCTTATGCCTCTCCCTCGTATGAAATTGCAATGAAGACCACTGGTCTTGTTAACAATTGCCTAGGACAATTTCGCACACCGACCCATCATTATTCCACACTCGCTATTTATAATATTTAGTAATATATTCTAAATTTATGATAAGAACACTACTTATATATTTTAGCTCTTCGGTATCATACAAAGTTATCCTCTTCATACCCACAACGTAGTTTTATTTCTCGTTTCTAGTTGGAAGCAAACATTCGGTGTGCGTAGAGTCGTATCAGTGGAAGATAGGACTTGAGAGAATACGGATCTTGCCTTTAGCTCCTTGTGGGTTCGACACTCCATGCTTATCACTTCCACCTTTGGGAATTGCTACAATGATTCCCTGCACTTGGGGATTATCACCGCCACTGAGTCGATGTGCCACAGCATGGTGCGGATCTCCTCGGCTGGCCTGAGACCGTCAACGCGTAGGCTGCCGTTGTGCTGGAACATGTGCAGACTACAGAGACCGCATGGTTTGGTGAAGTCCAGGAACATGGTCTGACGCAGCCAGTAGAGATGGGGTGACGGGAGTAGATCAAATAAGGCCGTTTAAGAAGGAGGCAAGAGTATAATTGTAGTAGTCCATGTCATAAGTGCACGGAAGAAGTACTTTGTTAGATAAAATGAGATCAAGGAGACACGAGAGACACGGATTGTTACATGGAAAGCGGGGGAAAACTATAGACACACGAAGGCACAATTACTATGATGGAGGAGTATTACAAGCACGAGACGACAGGTTATCTTTAGGTGCGACTACATGGGATATATATGAGGGCAATACATAAGAGTCCTTGGAGGACAAGTAAACGAGTTATACTCGTACACGTCATCGTTAGTGATATGTTTCCAATGTATCTCTAATTTTTGATTGTTCCATGCTATTATATTATCAATATTGGATGTTTATATGCAGTATTATGCTATTTTATATCATTTTTGGGACTAACCCATTAACCTAGTGCCCAGTGCCAGTTGTTGTTTTTGTCTTTACATAAAATCAATACCGAATGGATCGAAACTTTTTGATGATTTTTCTTGGACCATAAGACACCCTTGATGCTTCGGGAGGAGGCCATAAGAGCCACGAGATGGCCACAAGCTTAGGGGGTGCGCCCTAGAGGGGGTGCCCCCCAAGCTTGTGGCCCCCTGGTGGCACTTCCAACCCTAATATTTCTTCTATAAATACCCAAATATTCCCCATAGACCAGAGGGTACGAAAAAAATACTTTTCTGCCGCCGCAAGTTTCTATCTTCGTGAGATCCCATCTGGGGACATTTTCCGGTACTCTGGCGGAGGGGGATTTGATCATGGAGGGCTTCTACATCAACCTTGTTGCCCTTCCGATGATGTGTGAGTAGTTTACCATAGACCTACGGGTCCATAACTAGTAGCTAGATGGCTTCTTCTCTCTCTTTGATCTTCAATACAATGTTCTCCTTGATGTTCTTGGAGATCTATTCGATGTAATCTTCTTTTGCGGTGTGTTTGTTGAGATCCGATGAGTTGTGTATTTATAATCAGATTATCTACAAATATTATTTGAGTCTTCTATGAACTCTTTTATGCATGATTTATATAGCTTTGTATTTCTCTCCGATCTATTGATTTGGTTTGGCCAACTAGATTGATTTTTCTTGCAATGGGAGAGGTGCTTTGTAGTGGGTTAAATCTTTCGGTGCTTGATAACCCACAAGTATATGGGATCAATTTTAGCCTTTCTCGATAAGTAAGAGTGTCGAACCCAACGAGGAGCTAAAGCTAGAACAAAATATTCCCTCAAGTTGTATAGACCACCGTTACAACTCTACGCACGCTTAACGTTCGCTTTACCTAGAACAAGTATGAAACTAGAAGTACTTTGTAGGTTTTGTAGGCTAGCTTTGCAAGATAATAAAGAGCATGTAAATAAAAGTTGGGGGCTGTTTAGATAAAGACACAACTAATTTAGTTTTAGTAGAGAGCTTTTTTTCACAAGAAAGTTATTTGTCCCTAGGCAATCGATAACTAGACTGGTAATCATTATTGCAATTTTATATGAGGGAGAGGCATAGCTAACATACTTTCTCTTCTTGGATCAGATGCACTTATGATTGGAACTCTAGCAAGCATCCGCAACTATTAAAGATCATTATGGTAAAACCCAACCATAGCATTAAAGTATCAAGTCCTCTTTATTCCCATACACCATGACCCACTTATCCGTGTTTGTGTTTCAGACACTCAGCAACGTAGACAATAAGCAAACCATAAACATATTGCAAACCCTACAACGGGGATCCCTCATGCTTGCGCGACATGGAGAGCACCATAGGACAACACCCATAATAAAACATGCAACTCAAACCAATCACGATCACCAATCAACCCATAGGACAAAACGGGTCTACTCAAACATCATAGGATAGCCATACATCACTAGGAAATAATGTATAGCATTGAGTGATACGTCCATTTTGCATCATGCTTTTATATCAATATTTATTGCATTACGGGCTGTTATTACACATTATATCTCAATACTTATGGCTATTCTCTCTTATTTTACAAGGTTTACCATGAAGAGGGGGAATGCCGGCAGCTGGAATTCTGGCTGGAAAAGGAGCAAACGTTGGAAACCTATTCTGCACAACTCCAAAAGACCTCAGACTCCACGAAACAAATTTTTGTATTTATTAAGGAATTATGAGAAAAAGAAATAGGCCAGGGGGCCCACACCCTGTCCAGGAGACAGGAGGCCCCCCCCCCCGGGGCGCGCCCTCCTATCTCCTGGGCCCCCTAGTGGGCCTCTGGCGTCCATCTTCTGCTATATGAAGGGTTTTGACCTGGAAAAATTCATGGGCAAGCTTACGAGACGAAACTCCGCAGCCACGAGGCGGAACCTTGGCGGAATCAATCTATGGCTCTGGTGGAGTTGTTCTGCCGGGGACACTTCCCTCCGGGAGGGGGAAATCATCACCAACGTCATCACCAATGATCCTCTCATCGGGAGGGGGTCAATCTCCATCAACATCTTCACCAGCACCATCTCCTCTCAAACCCTAGTTCATCTCTTGTATCCAATATTGTATCCAAAACCACAAATTGGTACCTGTGGGTTGCTAGTAGTGTTGATTACTCCTTGTAGTTGATACTTATTGGTTTACTTGGTGGAAGATCATATGTTCAGATCCTTAATGCATATTATTACGCCTCTGATTATGAACATGAATATGCTTTGTGAGTAGTTACGTTTGTTCCTGAGGACATGGGTGAAGTCTTGCTATTAGTTGTCATGTGAATTTGGTATTCGTTCGATATTTTGATGAGATGTATGTTGTCTCTCCTCTAGTGGTGTTATGTGAACGTCGACTACATGACACTTCACCATTATTTGGGCCTAGAGGAAGTCGTAGGAAGTAATAAGTAGATGATGGGTTGCTAGAGTGACAGAAGCTTAAACCGTAGTTTATGCGTTGCTTCGTTAGGGGTTGATATGGACCCATATGTTTAATGTTGTGGTTAGGTTTACCTTAATACTCCTTTTTGTAGTTGTGGACGCTTGCAATAGGGGTTAATCATAAGTGGGATGCTTGTCCAAGTTAGGGCAGTACCCAAGTGTCGGTCCACCCACATATCAAATTATCAAAGTACCGAACGCGAATCTTATGAACGTGATGAAACTAGCTTCATGATAATTCCCAATGTGTCCTCGGGAGCTTCTTCCTTATTATTAGAATTTGTCCAGGCTTATCCTTTTCTACATAAAGGATTGGGCCACCTTGCTGCACCTTATTTACTTTGTTTACTTGTTACTCATTACTATTTATCTTATCACAAAACTATCTATCACCTACTATTTCAGTTCTTGTAGAGAAAACCTTACTGAAAACCGCTTATCATTTCCGTCTTCTCCTCGTTGGGTTCGACACTCTTACTTATCGAAAGGACTACGATAGATCCCCTACACTTGTGGGTCATAAAGACCCTTTTCTGGCGCCGTTGCCGGGGAGCGTAGCGCTCTTGATGAGTGGAACTTGGTAAGGAAACATTTATATAGTGTGCTGAAATTTTCTGTTACTTGTCACTATGGTCCTTTGAGTGGCTTATTTGGGGTATCTTCACCCCAACCAGAAGAGAAAAGAGATGCTCCTCAACCTACTGAACTTTATGAAAATGTTCACTTTGAGATTCCTTCGGGTATGATAGAAAAACTGCTAGCTAATCCTTTTGCAGGAGACGGAACATTGCATCCCGACTTACACCTTATCTTTGTGGATGAAGTTTGTGGATTATTTACGCTTGCAGGTATTCCTGATGATGTTATCAAAAGGAAGGTCTTCCCTTTATCTTTGGAGGGAGATGCAATGAAATGGTATAGGCTATGTGATGATACGAGATCTTGGAATTATAAGCGATTGAAATTGGAATTTCACCAGAAGTTCTATCCTATGCATCTTGTTCATCGTGATCGTAATTACATATATAATTTCTGGCCTTGCAAAGGATAAAGCATCGCTCAAGCTTGGGGGAGGCTTAAGTCAATGTTATATTCATGCCCCAATCATGAGCTCTCTCGGGAAATGATTATTCAGAATTTTTATGCTCGGCTTTCTCTTGATAATCGCAACTTGCTCGATACTTCCTATGCTGGTTCCTATATGTTGAAGACTATTGATTTCAAATGGGACTTATTGGAAAGAATTAAACGCAACTCTGAAGATTAGGGTTCCGACGATGGTAAGAAGTCAGGTATGACACCTAAGTTTGATTGTGTTAAATTTTTTAGGGATACTGATGCTTTCCATGGATTTAGCTCTAAGTATGGACTTGACTCTGAGATAGTAGCTACTTTTTGTGAAACTTTTGCTGCTCACGTTGATCTTTCTAAAGAGAAGTGGTTTAAATATAATCCTCCTGTTGAAGTGAAAGTAGTTGCACCTATTACAGTCGAAGAAAAGACTATTACATATAGTTATCCTATTATTCCTACTGCTTATGTCGAAAAAACCTCCTTTTCCTGTTAGGATAAAAGATCATGTTAAAGCTTCGACTGTTGTTCATAAGAGTAATACTAGGACTTATACACCTCCTGAGCAAATTAATGTTGAACCTAGTATTGCTATGATTAAAGATCTCTTGGATGAAGACTTAGATGGGCATGTTATTTCTTTCGTGGATGAAACTGCTAATATTGCTAGACCCGATACTAAGACACATAGACCTGTTGTAGGCACGCCTGTTATTTCTGTTAAAATAGGATATCGTTGTCATCATGGCTTATGTGATATGGGTGCTAGTGCTAATGCGATCCCTTATGATCTTTATAAAGAAATTATGCACGATATTGCACCTTTTGATTTAGAAGACATTGATGTTACCATTAAGCTTGCTAATAGGGACACCATTAAACCTATTGGGATTGTTAGAGATGTTGAAGTCTTGTGTGGAAAGATTAAATACCCTGCTGATTTCCTTGTTCTTGCTTCCCCACAAGATAATTTTTGTCCCATTATTTTTGGTAGACCTTTCTTGCATACTGCTAGTGCTAAGATTGATTGTGAAAAGAATATTGTCACTGTCGGCATAGATGGTATGTCTCATGAGTTTAATTTCGCTAAGTTTAGTAGACAACCTCGTGAAAGGGAACCACCTAGTAAGGATGAAATTATTGGTCTTGCTTCCAATGCCGTTCCCCCAACTAATCCGTTAGAACAATATTTGTTAGACCATGAAAATGATATGTTTGTGAAGGAAAGGGAAGAAATAGATGAAGTGTTCCTTAAACAAGAACCAATGCTAAAACATAATCTTCCTGTTGAAATTCTTGGGGATCCCCCTCCACCCAAGGGTGATCCCGTGTTTGAACTCAAACCATTACCTGATAATCTTAAGTATGCTTATCTTGATGAAAAAGAAATATATCCTGTTATTATTAGTGCTAACCTTTCAGAGAAAGAAGAAAAAAGATTATTGAAAACTCTAAAGAAGCACCGAGCTGCTATTGGATATACTCTGGATGATCTTAAGGGCATTAGTCCCACATTATGTCAACACAAAATTTCAGTGGAGAAAGATGCCAAACCAGTTAGAGATCCTCAAAGACGATTAAACCCCAAAATGAAGGAAGTGGTGAGAAAGGAGATACTAAAACTCCTTGAGGCAGGTATTATTTATCCCGTTGCTGATAGTGAATGGGTAAGCCATGTACATTGTGTCCCTAAAAAGGGAGGTATTACCGTTGTCCCTAATGATAAAGATGAATTGATCCTGCAAAGAATTATTACAGGTTATAGGATGGTAATTGATTTCCGCAAGTTAAATAAAGCTACTAAGAAAGATCATTACCCTTTACCTTTTATTGATCAAATGCTAGAAAGGTTATCCAAACACACACATTTTTGCTTTCTAGATGGTTATTCTGGCTTCTCTCAGATACCTGTATCAGCGGGGGATCAATCTGAAACTACTTTTACTTGCCCTTTTGGTACTTTTGCTTATAGACCTATGCCTTTTGGTTTATGTAATGCACCTGCTACCTTTCAAAGATGCATGATGACTATATTTTCTAATTTTTGTGAAAAGATTTGTGAGGTATTCATGGATGACTTCTCCATCTATGGATCCTCTTTTGATGATTGTTTGAGCAACCTTGATCGAGTTTTGCAGAGATGCGGAGACACTAGCCTCGTCCTGAATTGGGAAAAGTGTCACTTTATGGTTTATGAAGGCATTGTCTTGGGGCACAAGATCTCCGAGAGGGGTATTGAAGTTGATAAAGCCAAAGTTGATGCTATTGAAAAGATGCCATGTCCGAAGGACATAAAAGGTATAAGAAGTTTCCTTGGTCATGCCGGTTTTTATAGGAGGTTCATTAAGGACTTTTCTAAAATCTCTAGGCCTCTGACTAATTTATTGCAAAAAGATATTCCTTTTGTCTTTGATGATGATTGTGTAGAAGCTTTTGAAACACTTAAGAAAGCTTTGATCACAGCACCTATTGTTCAGCCACCTGATTGGAATTTGCCTTTTGAAATTATGTGTGATGCTAGTGCTTATGCTGTAGGTGTTGTTCTAGGGCAAAGAGTCGATAAGAAATTGAATGTTATCCATTATGCTAGTAAGACTCTTGATACGGCCCAGAGAAATTATGCCACCACTGAAAAAGAATTCTTAGCAGTTGTGTTTGCATGTGATAAGTTTAGACCTTATATTGTTGATTCCAAAGTCACTATTCACACTGATCATGCTGCTATTAAATATCTTATGGAAAAGAAAGATGCTAAGCCTAGACTCATTAGATGGGTTCTCTTGCTCCAAGAATTTGACTTGCATATTATTGATAGAAAGGGAGCTGAGAACCCCGTTGCAGACAACTTGTCTAGGTTAGAGAATGTTCTTGATGACCCACTGCCTATTAATGATAGTTTTCCTGATGAACAATTAGCGGTTGTCAATGCTTCTCGCACTGCTCCTTGGTATGCTGACTATGCTAATTACATTGTTGCTAAATATATGCCGCCTAGTTTCACATACCAGCAAAAAAAAGTTCTTTTATGATTTAAGACATTACTTCTGGGATGATCCACACCTTTATAAAGGAGTAGATGGTATTATTAGGCGTTGTGTGCCTGAGCATGAACAGGAACAAATCCTACGCAAATGTCACTCCGAATACTATGGAGGACACCACGCTGGAGATAGAACTGCACACAAGGTACTACAATCTAGTTTTTATTGGCCTACTCTTTTCAAAGATGCTCGTAAGTTTGTCGTATCTTGTGATGAATGCCAAAGAATAGGTAACATCAGTAGACGTCAAGAAATGCCTATGAATTATTCTCTTGTTATTTAACCATTTGATGTGTGGGGCTTTGATTATATGGGACCTTTTCCTGCTTCCAATGGTTATACACATATTTTAGTTGCTGTTGATTATGTTACTAAGTGGGTAGAAGCTATTCCAACTAGTAGTGCTGATCATAACACTTCTATTAAAATGCTTAAAGAAGTTATTTTTCCGAGGTTTGGAGTCCCTAGATATCTTATGACTGATGGTGGTTCACACTTTATTCATGGTGCTTTCCGTAAGATGCTTGCTAAGTATGATGTCAATCATAGAATTGCATCTCCTTATCACCCGCGGTCTAGTGGTCAGGTAGAGTTGAGCAATACAGAGCTCAATTTAGTTTTGCAAAAGACTCTGAATAGATCTAGAAAGAATTGGTCCAAAAAACTTGATGATGCATTATGGGCCTATAGAACTGCATACAAAAATCCTATGGGTATGTCTCCATATAAGATGGTTTATGGAAAAGCATGTCATTTACCTCTTGAACTTGAACATAAAGCATATTGGGCTATTAAAGAGCTCAATTATGACTTCAAACTTGCCGGTGAGAAGAGGTTGTTTGATATTAGCTCACTTGATGAATGGAGAACCCAGGCTTATGAGAATGCCAAGCTCTTCAAAGAAAAACTCAAACGCTGGCATGATAAAAGGATAGAAAAGCGTGAGTTTAACGTAGGAGATTATGTGTTATTGTTCAACTCTCGTTTAAGATTTTTTGCAGGAAAACTTCTCTCAAAATGGGAAGGTCCCTACGTTATCGAGGACGTCTATCGTTCTGGTGCTCTAAAAATCAACAACTTTGAAGGCACAAATCCGAGGGTGGTAAACGGTCAAAGAATTAAACATTATATTTCAGGTAATCCTATCAATGTTGAAACCAATATTATTGAAACTGTAACCCTTGAGGAATACATAAGAGACACTTTCCAGAATGTTCCAGACTCCTAAAAGGCATAGGTATGTGGTACGGTAAGTATACCGACTCCAAAACAACTCTAATGGCAATTTTTATCAGTTTTGGATTATTTAAGAATTTTGGGAAGAAAGAAGTAGTTCGAAAGGGACACGAGGCTCCCACGAGAGAGGAGGGCGCCCCCGCCCTATAGGGCGCCCCCCTGTCTCGAGGGGACCTCGTGTGCCTCCCGGACTCCGTTTTCTTGCATGTTACGTATTTTGGTCGGTAAAAATTCATTATATATACTCCCGAAGGTTTTGACCACCGTATCACGCAAATATCCTCTGTTTTTGTTTTGAGTTGTTCCTGTTGCAGATTTAGAGCACCATGACTTCCCCCTCCTACAACAACGAAGACAAGGATGCCTGGCTATTGAAGATAGAGTTGAAAAGAGAGGAACCATAAGAGATCAACAAGGATAAAGGGATCAAGAAGGCCATGGAGATTCAAGCTCCGGTGGTGAAAGAAGAAGACATCCCTCACCCTTTAACTAACCTTTTTATTCCAACAGAGATTGAAGCTTTCAAGATGATTGAGTTAGCCCACATATAAAACAAGTATCTTACATAGGAGAATATTTTGTTGAAGGATCATATTGCTGGGCTCAAAGGCATTATCCGCAAGTTGGAGGAGCTTTTACGCTCAATGTGCGATTATCCACCATCATCATCACCACCTCCACCATCTCTAAAGAAATAATCACATGGGTATGGGCACTCCCCTTGGTAACTGCCAAGCTTGGGGGAGGTGCCCCGGTATCGTATCACCATCACACTCCTATCTTTACCGCTTTATTTAGTTTGATCCTTTTAGTAGTATCTTGATCTAGTAGATTGAAGTTTTGATATCAAGTAGTTTTGAGTTTTGCTTTGTGATCTCTTTTTGTAAGCGAGTCCGTGTGCTATTTATAATAAAGATTAGTGTTGAGTCAAGGGCTTTGCTATGTTGCTATGATCTTGACAAGTAGAAAGAACAAAAGAGTTCATATTGATCTTATGGATAGTGATAACTTCACACATAGAAAGTATGAGGCATAAAAATCGTTGAGAGTTGATGAATGTAGCCTTGGTCATCTTTGCAATTAATAGGAAGTGATAAGGAAAGAGGGGTTCACATATAGATATATTATCTTGGACATCTTTTATGATTGTGAAGCACTCATTAAGTATGACATGCTAAAAGAGTTGACGTTGGACAAGGAAGACAACCTAATGGTTTATGTTTTCTGACATTTAAGTTAAAGCATATTGTCAGTGACCTTCTAAACATGTTGAGCTTGCCTTTCCCCCTCATGCTAGCCAAAACTCCTTGCACCAAGTAGAGATACTACTTGTGCTTCCAAATATCCTTAAACCCAGTTTTGCCATGAGAGTCCACCATACCTACCTATGGATTGAGTAAGATCCTTCAAGTAAGTTGTCATCGGTGCAAGCAATAAAAATTGCTCTCTAAATATGCATGACTTATTAGTGCGGAGAAAATAAGCTTTGTACGAACTTGTTGTGGAAGTAATAAAAGCGACGGACTGCATAATAAAGGTCCACATACAAGGGGCAATATAAAGTGACGTTCTTTTGCATTAAGATTTTGTGTATCCAACCCTAAAAGCACATGACAACCTCTGCTTCCCTCTGCGAAGGGCCTATCTTTTACTTCATGTTTTTACTTTATGCTTGAGTCAAGGTGATCCTCACCTTTCCACTTTTTCATTTTATCCTTTGGCAAGCTCCTCGTGTTTGAAAGGTCATGATACATATATCAAATTGAATGTAAGTTGGCATAGGCTATTATTCTTGACATCACCTAAAGGTGAATATGTTGGGAGGCAACACAATAAGCCCCTATCTTTCTTAGTGTCCGGCTGAACTCTATAACCACAAGTATTGCGTGAGTGTTAACAATTATGGGGGACTACGAGATAGTTGAGTATGTGATCTTGCTGAAAAGCTCTATTATTGACTCTTTCTGATGTTACGATAAATTGCAATTGCTTCAATGACTTAGATTATAGTTTGTTAGTTCCCAATGAAGTTTATGAACCATACTTGACATTGTGAATTGATTATTACTTGAGCATAAGAAATCATATTACAAAATCTATATATGTTGCTGTTATTAGAATGACCATGATGCCCTCATGTCCGTATTTTATTTTTATCGACACCACTATCTCTAAACATGTGGACATATTTCTCGATCTCGGTTTCCGCTTGAGGACAAGCGAGGTCTAAGCTTGCGGGAGTTGATACGTCCATTTTGCATCATGATTTTATATTAATATTTATTGCATTATGGGCTGTTATTACACATTATATCTCAATACTTATGGCTATTCTCTCTTATTTTACAAGGTTTACATGAAGAGGGGGAATGCCGGCAGCTGGAATTCTGGCTGGAAAAGGAGCAAACGTTGGAAACCTATTCTGCACAACTCCAAAAGACCTGAGACCCCAGGAAACAACTTTTTGGATTTATTAAGGAATTATGAGCAAAAGAAATAGGCCAGGGGGCCCACACCCTGTCCAGGAGACAGGAGGACGCCCCCCCCCACAGGGGCGCGCCCCCCTATCTCCTGGGCCCCCTTGTGGGCCTCCAGCATCCATGTTCTGCTATATGAAGGGTTTTGACCTGGAAAAATTCGTGGGCAAGCTTACGAGACGAAACTCCGCCGCCACGAGGCGAAACCTTGGCAGAATCAATCTAGGGCTCTGGCGGAGCTGTTCTGCCGGGGACACTTCCCTCTGGAAGGGGGAAATAATCACCAACGTCATCACCAACGATCTTCTCATCGGGAGGGGGTCAATCTCCATCAACATCTTCACCAGCACCATCTCCTCTCAAACCCTAGTTCATCTCTTGTATCCAATCTTGTATCCAAAACCACAAATTGGTACCTGTGGGTTGCGAGTACTATTGATTACTCCTTGTAGTTGATACTTATTGGTTTACTTGGTGGAAGATCATATGTTCAGATCCTTAATGCATATTATTAAACCTCTGATTATGAACATGAATATGCTTTGTGAGTAGTTACGTTTGTTCCCGAGGACATGGGTGAAGTCTTGCTATTAGTAGTCATGTGAATTTGGTATTCGTTCGATATTTTGATGAGATGTACGTTGTCTCTCCTCAAGTGGTGTTATGTGAACGTCGA
Source organism: Triticum aestivum (assembly GCF_018294505.1). Lineage (NCBI taxonomy): Eukaryota > Viridiplantae > Streptophyta > Magnoliopsida > Poales > Poaceae > Triticum > Triticum aestivum. The sequence goes on along the minus strand of NC_057810.1, from coordinate 562,519,499 downwards.
ATACATGACACTTCACCATTATTTGGGCCTAGAGGAAGGCGTAGGGAAGTTATAAGTAGATGATGGGTTGCTAGACTGACAGAAGCTTAAACCCTAGTGTATGCGTTGCTTCGTTAGGGGTTGATATGGACCCATATGTTTAATGATGTGGTTAGGTTTACCTTAATACTCCTTTTTGTAGTTGCGGACGCTTGCAATAGGTGTTAATCGTAAGTGGGATGCTTGTCCAAGTTAGGGCAGTACCCAAGTGTCGGTCCACCCACATATCAAATTATCAAAGTACCGAACGTGAATCTTATGAACGTGATGAAACTAGCTTGACGATAATTCCCAATGTGTCCTCGGGAGCTTCTCCCTTATTATTATAATTTGCCCAGGCTTATCCTTTTCTACATAAAGGATTGGGACACCTTGCTGCACCTTATTTACATTGTTTACTTGTTACTCGTTACTATTTATCTTATCATAAAACTATCTATCACCTACTATTTCAGTGCTTGCAGAGAAAACCTTACTGAAAACCACTTATCATTTCCTTCTGCTCCTCGTTGGGTTCGACACTCTTACTTATCAAAAGGACTATGATAGATCCCCTACACTTGTGGGTCATCATTGAGCACTATGTTCAAGTAGAGATTACAGCGGGGAGAAGGGGTGTTACACCGCTGCATAGAGGGGGAGAGAGTTGGTGATGACGGCGGCAAAGTTGTTGGTGTAGATTGTTGTAACATCCCAAATTTTCAACTTGGAATATTTTACAATTATTAGCTAAGCATCTATGCATTTTGTTTGAATTGAGTGACATTTGGAAATTATAGAGGCATTCGGGTTTTATATGAATTTGGATTCAACTTGGCATTTGAATTTCATTTCAAAAATCCCTGACAAATACTTGTTCAAAAGTATGAGAGGAGCTAAAATGACATTCCAAAAAAATGTCACAAGAAAATAATGCCAAAAGTTTGAATTCAAACTTCGATTTATTTGTAATTTTCAAAAAAATGTTTTTTATAAAGTTTCATTTCGCCTCTGAAAAATAATTCATATTTTAGAGTTTGTTTTATATATATATATATATGTCCTATAGAAAAGTATCTTTCTTTTCTAGTTACATTTTATTTTCTTCTTTCTTTAATTAAAAAAACTAGCCGCCAGTCAGGCCAACCGGCCCAGCCAGCACCGAGCCGCAGTCCGGCCTACCCTAGTACGCCAGCGCCCGAGCCACTCCCGATCGGTCGCCCGATCGTTCCCTCCTCTATCTCTCCCACTAACCTGCGGGGCCCGCCCCTTCTCTTTCCCCCTCGCCCACGCTATGCCGCTCTGGAGCATGCTCGAGCGTCGCTGCGGTTCCGTTCTTCCTGGGATCGTGATCCCGAGTCGCCCCCTCCTCCAAGACGTTGCCCTATATAAACCTCTACCTCTCCTCCCTCGCACCCCCTAAAACCCTACCCCCAACTCCCACCGTAGCTCACACCATCGACGATCGCATCTCGCCTCCGCTGCCACCGTTCACCGTCACACCCGCCTCTGGTGAGCCATCACCCTGCCTCCAAGCTCATCCAACCGAAATCCCTCAACCTCCCACACCTCCCTGACATCCTCTTGACGCCCAGGATCCACCGAAGCCACCGCTCCGACCACCACAGAGCCTTCGCCGGAGCTGCAGCTCACCAGGGCACCATCATCATCGCCCCGACCTTCTCCGTTGCCCCCGAGCTCCACCAGGGCCACCCCGACCTCTTCTAGCTCCACCGCATCCGCCTGACATCTTCGCCACCTTCGCCGACCACCGAAGCCACCGCTCCATAGACACCTGAGTCGCCATCGCCGTCGAGCTCACTATAAGCCTCCACCCTCTCCCCCACCGTCCGATCTAGTTTGAACGGTCTAGATTAGATCACGCGAAGTGGTAGGTTTCTCTTATTAGATCGGTTTATTTTCCCGGTTTAGTTACGGTTTTTAATTAGTTAGATCGAACCGTTTGGTTTAGTTTTTAACCGTATATTGATACGTCTCCAATGTATCCATAATTTTTTATTATTCCATGCTATTATATTATATGTTTGGATGTTTAATAGGCATTTATATGCTATTTTATATTGTTTTTGGGACTAACCTATTAACCTAGACCCCAGTGCCAGTTTCTTTTTTCCTTGTTTTTGATTTTTTCATAAAAGGAATACAAAATGGAGTCCAATTGACCTACTAACTCACGGAGATTGTTTTTGGACCAGAAGAAGCCCATGGAGCATCGGAGATGGACCAGATGAGTCTTGATGCCACCACGAGGGTGGAGGGCGCGCCCCCTACCTCGTGGATTCCTCTTGGACCCCCCTGACTTGTTCCCGATGCCAGCACCTCTTATATATCCCCAAACTTCCAGAACAGAACCTAGATCGGGTGTTCCGCCACCGCAAGCATCTGTAGCCACCAAAAAACAATCGGCACCCTGTTCCGGCACCCTGCCGGAGGGGGGATCCATCACCGGTGGCCATCTTCATAATCCCGACGCTCTCCATGACAAGGAGGGACTAGTTCACCCACGGGTCTGAAGGTATGTACCAGTAGCTATGTGTTTGATCTCTCTCTCTCTCGTGTTCTTGATATGGCACGATCTTCATGTACCGCGAGCTTTGCTATTATAGTCAAATCCTAAGATGTTTCTCCCCCTCTACTCTCTTGTGATGAATTTAGTTTTCCTTTTGAAGTTATCTTATCGGATTAAGTCTTTAAGGATTTGAGAACACTTGATGTTTGTCTTGCATGTGCTTATCTGTGGTGACAATGGGATATTCACGTGATCTACTTGATGTATGTTTTGGTGATCAACTTGCGGGTTCTGTGACCTTGTGAACTTATGCATAGGGGTTGGCACACGTTTTCATCTTGACTATCCGGTAGAAACTTTGGGGCACTCTTTGAAGTTCTTTGTGTTGGTTTGAATAGATGAATATGAGACAGTGTGATGCATATCGTATAATCAAACCCGCGGATAGTAGTGGTGACATTGGTGTATCTAGGTGACATTAGGGTTTTGGTGATGTGTGTCTTAAGGTGTTATTTTGCTATGAACTCTAGGGTTGTTTGTGACACTTATAGGAATATCCCAATTGATTGATCGGAAAGAATAACTTTGAGGTGGTTTTGTACCCTACAATAATCTCTTCGTTTGTTCTCCGCTATTAGTGACTTTGGAGTGACTCTTTGTTGCACGTTGAGGGATTGTTATATGATCCAATAATTTTATCATTGTTTAGAAAACTTGCACTAGTGAAAGTACGAACCCTAGGCCTTGTTTCGAAACATTGCAATACAGTTTTTGCTCACTTTTGTTACTAGTTACCTTTCTGTTTTTACATTTTCAGATTACAAAAACCTATATCTACCATCCATATTGCACTTGTATCACCATCTCTTTGCCGACCTAGTGCACCTATACAATTAACCATTGTATTGGATGTGTTGGGGACACAAGAGACTCTTTGTTATTTGGTTGCAGGGTTGTTTGAGAGAGACCATCTTCATTCTACGCCTCCCACAGATTGATAAACCTTAGGTCATCCATTTGAGGGAAATTTTCTATTGTCCTACAAACCTTTGCACTTAGAGGCCCAACAACGTATACAAGAAGAAGGTTGCGCAGTAGACATCAAGCTCTTTTCTGGCACCATTGCCGGGGAGGTTAGTTCTTGAAGGTATATCTTTAGATCCTGCAATCGAATCTTTCAGTTTCATGTTCTATCACTAGTTTAGTATATAAAAGAAAACTAAAAATAGAATTGAGGGTGCCTCATATGCTTCATATTTTTAATGTCTTTCGTGAAAATAAGGATTCCAATAATTGTGCCAAAGTGTTAGAAGAAGAATGCAATAAAATGTTTGACATACAATCTTTGAATGATGAGCATGATTCCAATGTTGTTAGTATGAAATCTTTGAATATCCATAGTACTAATGATGATTGCACTAGTCATGATAAAAATGTCTTTTTAAGCATGTTAACTTTTTTGGAGTGCATAGAGTTTGCAAGTACACACCAAATAGGGAAGATAGATTTTGTAAGAGGCATAGTACTTAGAAACTAAATGTTTGCAAGAGAGGCTAGATGCTTGTGCTGAAAAATTTAATATTTTTAGCCATCCTTGTGAACTTGGCAATGAACATGGTTATTTAAATCTCCAATGCAAATTGTTTCATGATCGAATCGTGTCCAAAAATTGTGATGACTTGATTTCCCTTACGCATCATAATGAACTTAGTTTCCTTCTGGGATATTTCTTGCTTTTGATCTAGAGGAAATTTATATGTATTGTGCGGTAAATTGCATTGAAAATCCTTATATTGCCAATTACATATAAACAAGAAAACAAATAGAAGATGAAGAGAATACTAATGAAAGGAAAGAGGTTTCCCAATATCCTCCTATTCTTTCTTATGATGAATCAGGTAACGAGGAGGATCTTTCTCAACCAATATCATTAATAAGGAGCTCCAGAAAGAGGATTAAACCCACACATGATCCGAAGAAGTAAAGGAAAAGACGGAGAAGCAAAGGTAAAAAGGTATCCCTCCCACATGATGTTTCTCCTATTATTGTTATGCCTATTACTCATTGTGATGATAATAATTTCTATACTATTGGTGCTATCCATACTATTAACGATGAGAGGGATAAGGCTTATGATATGCAAAGGCCCAAGCTTGGGGATGCTATGTTTGATGAGAATGACATGTTTGAAAATTTATTTGCTGAAATTAATGTTTGTCCCAAGCTTGGGGATGCTATGCTTATTGAAGATGATATTTTTAGCCTCCCAAGTTTGATGTGCAAATTTATTATGATGATAGCATGCCTCCTATTTATGATGATTATATTAATGAAAGTGGGTTTGGAAGAGTGTAAACTTTAGGAAGTAATGATCCCACTATTTTGGAGGGTGTTGAATATTATTGTGATAATTATGAAAGTGGATTTGGATAGGTCATGACTTTATTTAGTAATGATTCCACTATTTTGGCAGAGGTTTCAATTAATTATGATGAGAACAAAGTTGCTACTTATGATGATTATTGTGATGACACGTATGTTATAAAAAGTAGTGATGATTATATTTATAAAACTTGTCATGATTATGATTACCCTTTTTCTGAACATAACTCTTTCAATGTGGAAACAATTTATAGTATTCGAGTTTCTTATGATACTCCCACTATTCTGAATGAGAAGAGTTTTGCTTATGTTGAGAGTAATAAAATTTATATGCTTGGGGATCATGAAAATGATGCTTTATGTGATGGTTATATTGTTGAATTCATTCATGATGCTACTGAAAATTATTATGAGGGAGGAATATATGCTTGTAGGAGTTGTAATAATATCAAGTTTCTTCTCTATGTGTTGAAAATCTTGAAGCTATGCTTGTTTTGCTTTCCTATGCTAGTTGATTCTTGTTCCCATAAGTTGTTTGCTCACAAATTCCCTAGGCATAGTAAGTGGATTATACTTAAATGTGCTAATGATATGCTTCATGACACTCCTATTATGTTTCAATTCTTATCTTTTATGTGAGCATCGTTGAAATCATCATGCCTAGCTAAAAAGGCATTAAAAAGCGCTTGTTGGGAGAAAACCCAACATTTATTCCTAATGTTTTGGTTGTTCATATAATTAATCTACTATAGTGATCGTGTTTTATAGCTTTTGTTTCAATAAAGTGCCAAGTAAGACCTTTGGGATGCCTTACGGTAATAGTTGATTTGATCTTGCTAAAAACAGAAGCTTTTGCGCTCACGAAAAAAAATCACAAAATTGTGATTTTAAGTTGATTCTTTTTTCAGAAGATTAATAAAAAAATTGCTTCAGACTTCCTAATTTCTCGGGATTTTTGGAATTACATAAGTATTCGAGATTTACAGATTACTGCAGACTGTTTTGTTTTTGACAGATTCTGTTTTCTATGTGTTGTTTGCTTATTTTGGTGAATCTATGAGTAATATTGGAGGGTATGAACCATAGAGAAGTTGGAATACAGTATAGATAACACCAATATGAATTTATAATGAGTTCACAACAATACCAAAAGTGGTGATTTATTTTCTTATACTAACGGAGCTTATGAGATTTTCTGTTGAGTTTTGTGTTGTGAAGTTTTCAAGTTTTGGGTGAAGATTCGATGGACTATGGAATAAGGAGTGGCAAGAGCCTAAGCTTGGGGATGCCTAAGGCACCCCAATGTAATATTCAAGGACAACCAAGAGCCTAAGCTTGGGGATGCCCCGGATGGCATCCCCTCTTTCTCTTCGTTCATCGGTAGCCTTACATGGAGCTATATTTTTATTCGCCACATGATATGTGTTTTGCTGGGAGCATCATTTTATTTTATTTTGTTTTTCTTGCTGTTTGAATAATATATCAAGATATGAAATTCTTAATGTTAGGAAGTCTTCACATAGTTACATAATTATTTGACTACTCATTGATCTCCACTTATATCTTTTGGAGTAGTTTGTCATTTACTCTAGTGCTTCACTTATATCTTTCTAGAGCACGACGGTGGTTTTATTTTGAAGAAATTGTTGAACTCGCATGCTTCACTTATATTATTTTGAGAGTATTTTAGAACAACATGGTAATTTGCTTTGATTTTAAAATTATTCCTAATATGATGGGCATCCAAGGGGGGTATAATAAAAACTTTCATAAAAAGTGCATTGCATACTATGAGAAGTTTGATTCTTTATGATTGTTTTGAGATATGAAGATGGTGATATTAGAGTCATGCTAGTGGAGTAATTGTGAATTTTAGAAATACTTGTGTTGAGATTTGTGAGTCCCGTAGCATGCACGTATGGTGAACCGTTGTGTAGCAAATTTGGAGCATGAAGTATCTCTTTGATTGTCATCCTTTGTGTGGAGGTCGGGATCGCGCCATGGTTAACTACTACCAACCCTTCCCCTAGGAGCATGTGCGTAGTGCTTGGTTTCAATGACTTATAGATTTTTGCAATAAGTATGTGAGTTCTTTATGACTAATGTTGAGTCCATGGATTATACACACTCTCACCCCTTTTTTGAACATTATAACAACAGGAGAGGCTCCTACTATTGCTTTATTGATAATAAAAGGAGAGTTTACAATTTACATTGTGTACATAGCCCATGGCTAAGAGGGGGGGGATATATAGCTATATACAAAGGTACCCTAGAGTAATGTCAAGTTTTGGATCAGCCCCTTTATGAAAGTAACCACCTCCCCCTGAGTCCTGAATATTAGGATTTCTAAGTCATTCTTGAACATCCTCAACCAGTCAGCATGAGATGGAACCTCCCCATCAAACACCACTTTGTTTATTTGCTTCCATATGTTCCATGCTGCTAGTATAGTGATTTCTTTGAACGCAGGTTTGCGCCAAGTTGTAATTGAGGTATCAAACATTATCTGGATATCATCATTTGTTCCCCAATCCACTCCAATTAGATCCCAACATCTCTTATCAAATTGACACTCATAAAAAAGATGCTTGTTTGTTTCTAGATCAGTAGAGTTACACATCCAGCAGGAGTGGTCCTCTCCGATATTAAAGTGCCTTCTAAGAAGCAAATATCTTGTGTTGACCCTGTCCATCAGCATTAACCAAGCAAACACTTTGTGTCTCATGATGCATTTTGACTTCCATATTGAGGTTACAAAACTAGGAGCAGACACATTTCAGAAGAGAAACATGTAGAACTTTTTGGGTTTATATTGCTCATCACCCCAACAAAGAATCCATTCATCGACATCTAGATGATCCAGTGTAATGGAGTTAACCACAGGCATGATATCATCTAGTTTAGCTTTAGCCTCAATGGGCAGTGGTAAATGAAACAAGGAGGACACGACTGAATTTGATTGAAATTGAGCCAGTGATAAATCCTCATCTTGAACATATGAAAACAAATGATTATGGGAATCCATGAGAATTGTATCATTATGCAAGAGATCTTTCCAAAAAAGAACCGTGTCCCTAGCCCTAGGTAGACAAGATGTGATACCTCTGTAAATATCCATTAGCGAAAAAAACATCCTTCCACCAAAAGGATCCATAGACTGGTTTTGCATGAGGGGCACCTTGCTCATAATACGCATTCCAGATTAACATAACCCGGGGAACATCAGCCTTGTGAATGAACTTATGTATGTATTTTAGAAGCAGCGCCTTATTTTGGGCTTTGAGATCCAGAACTCCCAAGCCACCTTTTTTCTTAGGTCTGCAGATTAAATCCCAAGCAACCAATGAATGAGTTTTTGCATCTCGATCCAGTACTTCTCTCCAAAGGCAATGGCGTCTTGCCCGATCAAAATTATCAATTAATTTCAGAGGAATTTTGAGAACACACATGGCAAACGATAACAGAGATGATAATGCTGAATTAATGAGTTGCACTCGTTCACCATAGGAGAGCCAGATGGCCGTACTTGTTAATCTCCTTTCAATTCTATCAACCAATGGCATTAACTCTCTCACAATTGGTCTCATGGTGCCAACAGGAAGCCCCAAGTACAAGAACGGCATGCTTCCAACTTGGCAACCAATCTCAAGCGCTAGTATTTGAGCTTTCTCATCATTCACATTTATGGGCATTAATTGAGATTTACCATAATTAACTTTTAGCCCAGTTTCCCTAGCATAGGAGTCCAGAATAGCCTTTATGGTGTGTAGTTGATCAACTTCAGCCGGCAACACAATAATCGTGTCGTCGGCATATTGGATAACTGGATATTGCTCCGAAGCAGGTTGATCCATTGGAAGTTTAATGTGCCCCTCCTCCCAAGCTTTGTTGATTAAGGATTGAAGAAGATCTGCTGCAATAACAAAAAGGAGCGGAGACACAGGGTCCCCTTGTCGAACACCTCTTTTGCATTTAAATTCTTTCCCAGGTACACCATTTAAAAGGATTGAAGATGTGCCAGACTCCAGTATCATTTTTATCCAGTTACATCATCGATCATCAAAACCCTTGCACTTTAGAATGTTGAGGATAAAATCATGTTCCATAGTGTCGAAAGACTTCTTGAAATCTAGTTTTAGGATAACAATTTCTTTCTTATATTATTTACATTGGTGAATGTATTCGAAGGCCCAGCCTAGGCAATCTTGTATCGTCCGAAATTTGATGAAACCATATTGGTTCCGGTGTACGATTTTCAGAATCCACTTTTGCAATCTCTCGGCCAGAATTTTGGTCAGAACTTTTAGTACACAATTGAGGAGTGAAATTGGATGATAGTCATTAACTGATTCTGGCGTACCTTTTTTGGTATGAGCGTTATTAAGGAGGTGTTAAGACAATTGATGTTTACCGTACCCTCCCAGAAATCATTACAAAGCAAGTAAAAGTCCTCCTTGATAATCTCCCAACAGAGTTTAAGAAACTGCCCATCAAACCCATCAGGCCCTGGCCCTGTCGGCTGGAATAAGTTTAATTATTCTATCGATTTCCTCATGAGTAAAGGGCTCAGATAAAACAGACAACCCTGGGTATTGCTCAATTAATTCTGACATATCGAAATCATATGTTGTGGCTTAGAAACCCCCATTCTTTTCCTAAAGCATTCATAAAAGGTCGCAGCTTTGTCATTGTGACTTTCAATAGAGGTACCATCTTCCAACAAAAGAGAAGTTATTGAGTTCCTCATGTATCTCTCCGTTGCACGAGCGTGGAAGTATTTTGTATTTCCCTCACCTTTAACTGTCCATTGAAAAGTACAATGTTTTTTCCAGTAATCACTCTGGTACTTTAGCAGTCAAAGAAGGTGCTTCTTTAAAATCACCCTGAAATTCCTTTCAGGCACAGATAATTGTCGAAGCTCTTCTAGACTTTCAAACTGCATTAAAACTCTATTGCAGTTTTCAATAAGAAGGCTCATCTTAGATATTTTTTACTCCAAGTTTCGAGCGCATAGCGTAACCTTTTGAGCTTACACTACAAAAAAAGACACATCCGTGAAATTTTGGGCTGAACGAATTTTTTTCTGTCATACATATGACACTTCTATGACGATAATTGTGACAAAGCCCGGTATCATCATAGATGTGGTGGGCTCCTACTTCTATGACAAAAAATCATGACAGAAAATGGGCTTTTCGTCCTGGGCGGGCCGGAGACGTAGCTGCATGACATTCTTTGGGCCGTCCATGATGGAAAAAACCATGGTAGAAGCGAGGGCGAGGAAAATATCGGGGAGTTCCCGGTTACGGTGGGTGGTCGGGGGCCGAGTGATGCGTGTTTCACTCGTACATGTACACGCGTGTGTGCGAGGCGTTGGCTCTAACTGAACCCGAGCGAGGTGTTGAGCTCTTACTGAACCCGAGCGATTGCACTGCAGGCTACACGTTACTGAACCCGAGCGATCGTTCGATGGCTGTTAACTGAACCCGATCGAGCGATTCCTTCGCTATTGCTGCTAACTGAAGCCGATCAATTGGATGAACAGTGAGCATTGCGGGGGGGTTTGGATGAACAGTGAGCGGTGGTGTTGCCTCTGGATGAACAGGACCCCGTGGTGTGGAGGGCTGGATGAACAGTAGACGGTGGAGGGGTGCCCGTGGAGGGGTGGTTGAACAGGACCTCGTGGTGTGGAGGGCTAGATGAACAGTAGATGGTGGAGGGGTGGTTGAACAGTAGCCGGTGGAGTAGCGCACGGTGGAGGCTAGATGAACAGGAGCCCGTGGAGGCTGGAGGAGGTCGATGGTAGCCCATGGAGGCTGGAGGAGATCGACGGTGGAGATGAACAGTATCCCGTGGAGTCCCGTTTTGCGGTACGCCACACCCCTCCCGATGAACGGGACCACCGTTTCGATAGTAGCGCTCCAACACAAGTCTGTTTCGTCCGTTTTACGGTACGCCACACCCCTCCCGATCAACAGGACCCCCGTTTCGACCATAGGAGGTTCGTTTCCTCCATTTTGCAGTATGCCACACCCCTCCCGATCAACAGGACCCCCGTTTCGATCGTAGGAGGTCCGTTTCCTCCGTTTTGCGGTACGCCAGAGCCCTCCCGATCAACAGGACCCCGTTCCGAATGTAGGAGGTCTGTTTCCTCCGTTCTGCGATACGCCAGGCCTCGTTTCCATCACCTGTTCTGTCCAAGCCCTCCCGATGAGCACGACCACGCATTCCGTTCCGACCCAGCCGGTTGGCTCCCATGCGTTTCGTTGCCTCCCGATGAACACGGCGCATTCCGTTGCCTCCCCATGAACACGACGCATTCCGTTGCCTCCCCATGAACACGACGCATTTCGTTGCCTCCCCATGAACACGATGACGATGCTATTTCTTCGTTCCGACCCAGCCATGTTCACGAGCCCTGGCCGTACGTATGCGCGAGTAGGCGTTCGAGACCCCGCCCGTATGTACGTACGTGGCCATATTTTCTTTCTTGCACCCTGGCCGTTGTACGTACGTGTACATGCTACATGCGCGCCTCTACTATGACACGTGTGCACCTCTATTACGACACGTGCACGCCTCTACATCGACCAGTATGTACGTACACATTCGCGACCAGAATGACAACGCTACGTACGCTTCGACCAGGTGGGTCCCGACTGTCAGGCACTTCCTTGCCTGCGAAGATGTAGCTGGTGAGTCCCATCAGTCAGGGGGGCAAATCGTTTTTTTGCCCGGGGCGCACTTCCTTGCATGCGAAGATGTAGCTGGTGGGTCCCAACAGTTAGGGGGCGAATCATTTTTTTTGCCCGGACGCACTTCCTTGCGTGCGAAGGTGTAGCTGGTGGGTCCCAGCAGTCAGGGGGGCGAATCATTTTTTTTGCCCGGACGCACTTGCTTGCGTGTGAAGATGTAGTTGGTGGGTCCCAGCAGTCAGGGGGAAACGTTTTTTCGCAAAATACGGTGGCCCGTCCGGTGGGTCCCCGCTATCAGGTGGAGGAATCATTATTTTGTGTGTAATAAGGAGGCACTTCCTTGCTGCGGCCGTGGACCCGGCTGTCAGCCTCTCCACATACAGTCAACGTCCGATGGAAGTTGTTCCTTGACCACGTTGACCACGCCGCGCCGAGAGCACCAAGGTGGTGGACGACGGCGAGGCCTAGGAAGGGGACGACTCGGAGCCGGGGAAGACGCAATAGTGGATGCCCATGCAAAGAGGAGTACGAGGGTTCACTAGTTCGGCTGTGGTGTGAGGTTGCTGTCGCCGCAGAATAACAGGGGGTGTGGGAGAGTAGAGGGATGGCCTGGCCAGCGGTGGGAGTAGTAGGGGGCAGTGAGGCCTCCGCGGCATCACAGCCGGCCACGGGAGGCAGGAGCACGCGGCACGACCGGCGCTGGTTTGGGCGGTTGGAGCAAGAAGACCAGAGGTTGAAGAAGCACTATGGCCGTTGGATGAACATCGTACGGTAACAGGAGCTAGAATCATTCATATTGACTAAGTTGACAAATCCCTCCGTCTCCGTCAACTTGGTAGGCCCACAAGTCAGCCTCCCACTATGCTAGGTTCAAGCTGGCAGGGGGAGTATTCATTTTTTCGTGTGTAATAAGGAGGCACTTCCTTGCGTGCGAAGATAGCTGGTGGGTCCAACATGTCAGCGGGGGGCACATTTTTTTTGCGAAATACAGAGGCCCTTCCGGTGGGTCCCAGATGTCAGGTGGAGGAATCATTATTTTGCACGTAATAAGGAGGCATTTCCTTGTGTGCGGCCGTGGACCCAGCTGTTAGCCTCTCCACGCACAGTCTACTTCCGATGGTGTCGTTTGTTGACCACGTTGACCACGCCGCGCCGAGCGCATCCAAGGTGGTGGACGACGGTGAGGCCTCGGATAGTAACGATCCGGAGATGGGAAGACGCGGGAGTAGAGTCACAGACAGAGAGGTGTACGAGGGTTAACTGGTTCTAGTGCAGTCTGGTTCAACAGTCGGTGGAGAAGAACAGGAGGTGTGGAGGGGTGGAGGGATGGCCTGGCCAACGGTGGAGTAGCACTTCATAGCGAAGCGTGCTAAGCAGAGCTGCTAACAGCAGGAGGCGAGAGGTGGTCTCGGCGGTGCTGGAGGAAGAAGACGAGAGATTGAAGATGGATGACGGTCGTTGGATGTAAATCCAAAGGCTAACATGTCAAAATCATTTGTTGACTAAATTGACAACGACTTGCGTTGGCTTTGACCTATTGGCCCACATTTCAGCCTCCAAAAATGTGGCACGTATTCAACCCATTTTTCAGAATTTATAGTCTTTTTTTGCACGGTAGAATTTACAGTCAATTTGATCCTTTTTTTAATTACAGCCATTAGCTGGGCTGGGTGAAGAAATAATGTAGCGTCCATGTGGCCCATTTATTTTATTTCCTAAAAAGTTACAGGCCATTTGCACTTTCTCGAAATACATGATTTTGCTGGGCTGATTCTAATTATAATGTTGGGTTGGGCCAGCAATGTTATCAAAAAATAAAAAGGGCCTGAGCATTTTATTATAAATATATTTAAATAATAAGTGATATTATTACATTCGTCCTTAAATCTTACCAAGCTTTTGTACACAATCACTAGGATTTTCGTGCCAAAACAATCCAGGATTTTATTTGTTAAGAAATTATTTTTATAAGTTAATAAGATGTGGGATATTGTTTTCTTACATATGTATGTATCTGTTAAATATATGATGAAAATAAAAATAATATATAATAACATATAAAATAATTTAAATATATATAATATAGTTAGAAGGGAAACATAAGTTGGACCTGGCGTTCCTATTCTTATATAGAAAAATAGAATAGACCTCTGCGTTTTCTTCAAAAGAATATATAAATTGGGCTGCCAAAAATAAAACCTCGGATGGGAGGTCCATAGGCCAGTCGATACATGACGGCCCTAAGAAAATACAAACAGGCCTATGGACCTCCCATCCGAGGTCATGGGCTGCGCATGTTAAAAATGAAAGCCTAGACGGGGCAGCCCAAAACCACGTCCAACACTTGCCAAAACTTCGTCCCTCATTTTCTCAGTGTTTCGCACACTCGACATTGTGTGGGCATTTTGACTGTGCATCATATGAAGATGTGCTATGCATGAATGTTGATCAGCATGATGTTAACTGGCTGGTAGTTCCATTTTTGACCATGAATAAAACTTCCAACATGATGTTAACCCTGTTTGAAAAGGCCGTGTTAATATAAATGCTCTGCCTCTGAAAGTTGTAGTTTCTTATGTGAAACTGAAAGTTGCAGTTTCTTATCTGAAACTGAACTTGCAGTTTCTTATCTGAAACTAAAACTTGCAGTTTCTTCTCTGAGAATCACATTGTCTGCACTTTTATACTCCTATGAAACTACACTTTTTAAGTGCTAAAAAAAGATCTCTAGAATTCATAAAATACTTCATATGCTCAGTACTGCAAATCTGAAATTCAATAGACATTCATATCTGAAAGTACTCTCAAAATACACAAAACAAAACATAATTCACAACCTACAAATACTGACAACCCTAAGCTCCTCCTGACAATTCACAACTTGCCCGACTATTGGGATGGGGGGGCAGCCCCCTCCTATTCCTCGGGGGCAGACAGCCGCCCCGTGAGACGATGTGAACGGCGAGGGAGACGATGGCGGGGAAGCGTCGTCGGGCCAACTGCTTTTCTCCTCTTGCAGTTGGGTTCGATCGACGAAGACTCCACCGGCTTGCTCTGGCAGGACACCCTCACAAACGGCACCCTGTAGATGCTCGATCCTTCAATCTCTGGTGGATGCTCCATCTGGGATCGATACTCCCACCATCGCTCCCTCACGATCGGATTCGGTGAATCTGTTTGCTCCATGGCCCAGAGGAGCAGCTCTATGTACTCTGGCGCGATTTCTTCTGGGAGTATCGCCGCCTTTTCTCTCTGTTGCAGATATTTGGCCATGGATGTTGCCGTTGCTGCTAGTTGGTCCTTGTTGTCAAACTAAGACTGTATCTCCAACATCCTGGCTAGCTTCACAGGGTCGCCATCTGCGATCCTCACGTATCGGTTGTACTCCTCCATCGATCTACTTCTCCACAGCACCTTCACTCGCCGGCGGTGGTCTTTGAATGGAATAGGAGAGGAGCAGCACTGGTTTTGGATTAGAACGGGAGAGGAGTGATGCTGGTTTTGGACTCGAACAAGAGAGGAGGGGCGGTGGTTTTGAAATGGAAGAGGAGAGGAGCGGCGCTGGACTTAGATTGGAACAGGAGAGGAGCAGCTGTGGTTTAACATGAGAAGAGCGGAAGAGCGGCGCTGGTCTTGGAAGTATTTTTTTGTTGTTTTGCGTATTTTGGGTCAAAGTTTGACCACGTATTGTATTTGACAAGCAAAATGTGAATGCATGTCACCAAAAATTGTATCGTTTGGTTCGTATCTGAATGTACTTTCAAATTACATTATTTTTGCAACGTATAACATATATTTTATGTGTGAAAATCATGGTCAATTATGACCCAGAATAAAAGGGAGACTAGTTAATGTGGGGTCGGTTTCTTAATTGAAGGGTAAATTGAATTTGATTTTGATCTAGTCACAGCGCGCCGGCCTTCTCGCCCAATCCTAAATCGCTGTCGCACGCTCCTCTCCCTCTTGTCCATTGTTAAACCACCTCCTCTCCTCTCCATCATCTCCATTCCAAAACCACTGTCTCACCTCTCCCTCTTCTGATCTTCTCCATTGCATAACCACCTCCTCTCCGCTCCATCATCTCCATTCCAAAACCACATCCTCTCCTCTCCATCATCTCCATTCCAAAACCACCGTCTCAGCTCTCCCTCTTCTGATCTTCTCCATTGCAAAACCACCTCCTCTCCTCTCCATCATCTCCATTCCAAAACCATTGTCTCGCCTCTCCCTCTTCTGATCTTCTCCATTGCAAAACCACCTCCTCTCCTCTCCATCATCTCCATTCCAAAACCACCATCTCGCCTCTCCCTCTTCTGATCTTCTCCATTGCAAAACCACCTCCTCTCCTCTCCATCATCTCCATTCCAAAACCGCTGTCTCGCCTCTCCCTCTTCTGATCTTGTCCATTGCAAAACCACCTCCTCTCCTCTCCATCATCTCCATTCCAAAACCACCATCTCGCCTCTCCCTCTTCTCTATTGCAAGACCACCGTCTCTCCTCCCATCTTCCAAAGCTAGCACCGGACCACTCAGAAGTACATCTATGGAGAGGATGCAGCAGCGAATCAGGCAGATCACCAGCGGCAACCAAGCAAAGTTAGCCAGGTTGAAGGAGATCCTTAGTTGGTTTGACAATGAGTGGGAGATTTCGAGGACGGTGCGGGCCATGTGGCAATGTATGCGAAAGAGCGAGACGGCGGTGATGAGGGCGGTGATGTACATGTACTCCTCGGTGGCAGTCACGCCGCAGTCCTCCGAGTTCATCGAGTATCTCCTCTGGGCGATGGAGCAGACAGATTCACCCGAGGCGACAGTCGGGAGGAGGTGGTGGGCGTACAGGTCGAAGGTCGAGCACCCAGAGGATAACGAATCGATCGAGTATGGTGTGCCATTTGTGAGGGTGCAGAGCCAGCCAGAGCCACAGGAGTATTCGTTCTCCCACCGCAAGCGGAGGCCGGATGGCACGACGTTGCTTCCCCGCCGTTCTAAACGGTTCCCTCGACGCTCGCCTCGTTTCAACGGCGGCGGTAGGGTTTAAGGTAAGCTTCGCACTAACCTAATCCTCCACCTGCTCATGCTTACAATCAGTGTGACAGCTAATGAAAAATCATGCTTACAATCAGTCTCCGAGTACTACGCCAATCACCCTAAAATAGCTCTGAACCTTTGGGTCAAAGTTGTGACACAGTGTACAAATAAAGAAAAATAGATTGGTGCTTCTTTCAGAAAAAAGTACTCCCTAGAAAACTGCCAATATAAGCTACTAGTATTTGGTTAGAGGATTTGCTGCCGAGAAAGATCCGTCCACAGAGAGCGCCACACATCCCACTTGTGGTGGTGGATGCCAATGCGTGCATGCAGCATGGTTGGTGTCGGTAATTTTTACTTGGCAAACCTCGCACTATGCATATATGCCGGTTCCATACGTACATTTGTGCAGTTCCACCAAAATGCAGCTGAATAACCCTATTTGCATAGATAATGAAAAAGCGTGATTACATTATAGTGGCACTAGTTGATGAAACACACAAAATAAATAGAAGAAAATATTGCGATAGTATCATAGTATGCCATGCTGCGAGGGCAAGATGGGCCCTGCGACGCCTCATACGGTACGCCTCATACTGGACATCGTCCCAAGTCTCCCAGATACACCTTCTGCAAGTGGTGAACATCAATGTACAGCGGTAGTACAAGGAGGCGCCTTGAGACATTCAAATCTCTATTTTTGTACATATCAACTAAAATTAAGCACCCCAGTTTGCAGAAACGCTTAAACATTAACAATGGAACTAGTTGATGAAACATACATTAACAAAGAGAAGCACTTTCTTTATCTACATTGGAAATGAAATGATAGAGATGACACTCGCTCTATTTTAACTGTATTATTACTTCATTTTATCAGTGACACTGGGGTCGAGCAGGTGGCAAATATGGTGTCCCGTGCGTCGCAAGGATGGAGGCCGGTGGTGCTTAGACTGGCATGCTGAAGCTGGCTCTTTCAGTCTCCAGCATGGATGATTCAATTCATGGGACCTTTTGGTGCAGTTCACCTAAAATGAAGCAATGTCCCATGAGCTAGCAGCTTCTTCTTCAAATTTTTTTAAGAAAAGGGCTCCAGCCCCGGTTCCATTTCCATCAAAAAACGAAACCCACAGAGCTTCTTCTTCATTACTTGCAATAAAATTGAGCAACATCAAGGTTGGTTGTGAAGCTCCTGGAATGCTCAACTATAATTTGGATATCATTTGTGTAGTTCAATTAAGATCGAGTGTGAAATGTATATCTATGTTTGCACAAAAAAGGTGGAAAGGAGGGTGACTAACAAGTGATGAAACATGCATCAAATGAAAAGAAGCATGTTCCTTATCTGAATGGCAATCCTACAAGGACAGTAGCAATTTCTAAAGCAGTGGCATTGCTAGATATTAGTGTGGGCATTAGGATTAACTATGACAACCGTTAAATACGACATTACTTTGGGCACGGGAGAGTAGGCGGACCAGGAGAGTTGCATTTCTAACGAAAAGAACCAACTTATCTTAATGGGAAATTTTAGCAGGAAATGTAAAGAAGTGCCATTGATTCATATTACTTTGGAAAAAACATTGGTTTAACGTGTCCTTACTTTTAACAGTGCGACTACTACATTTTACCAGTGGCATTACATAAGAGTGGCTCGGGCCAACAAACATCAGAACAGGATATCTGGGTTGGTCCCATTTTTGTTCAGTATAGCCACCTTATACTGTGTGAGGCTAGCAAATCTAGTGTTGGACTTACTCTGTTGACTTGTCCCCAGTACCCACTTTCTTTCCTTTTTCAACCAATATATCGGGTTTATATTGGGTTTGTACTGTGTTTCCCTTTATTTCCCTATTAGACCTAGAGACCAGTTGGATAGCCAGTCTCTGCTACTCTTCGCCCCCACTATTTCCTCTTTCGACCAAGTCCTAGATTCAGGTAACAAATCCTCCTCCACCCCCTGAGGGAGTCCTAGATAAGGGGGTATCCGGACAGCCGGACTATATACTTTGGCTGACTGTTGGACCATGAAGATACAAGATAGAAGACTTTGTCTCGTGTTTGGATGGGACTCTCCTTGGCGTGGAAGGCAGGATTGGAGATTCGAATGTAGATCTTCTCCTCTGTAAACTGACTCTGTGTAACCATAGCCCCCTCCGGTGCCTATATAAACCGGAGGGTTTAGTCCGTAGGACACAACAACAATCATACCATAGGCTAGCTTCTAGGGTTTAGCCTCTCTGATCTTGTGGTAGATCAACTCTTGTAATACTCATATCATCAAGATCAATCAAGTAGTAAGTAGGGTATTACCTCCATCGAGAGGGCCTGAACCTGGGTAAACATCGTGTCCCCAGCCTCCTGTTACCATTAGCCTTAGACACACAGTTCGGGACCCCTACCCGAGATCAGCCGGTTTTGACACCGACATTGGTGCTTCCATTGAGAGTTCCTCTGTGTCGTCGTGATAAGGCTTGATGGCTCATCTCGTTGTCAAGGACAACATCACCTTCAGGGGAGCCCTGGCTTTAGGCCAAACTCTCCGGCTGGGCGGCTTTGTTATGACCGCCGGATCAGCTGTTGCACCGACAATGACTTCTCAAGTCATTAAAAATAGCCTCCATGTTGATTCGGAATCTACCGAACAGATGGATCCAATGGAGCTCTTCTCCCTCAATGAGCTCTTGGATCGCATTGCTGCCCTGGGTGTCGCTATGGACTATGATCAGATCGGTCTTAAACCTGATCAAAGGGAGATTCACTCTCCACCGGTCACCCATGAGATAGCGGTAGTGGAAGAACATCATCCTAATTCTCCCTCCACTTTGAGGACAAACTATGTCCGGATTTCCTAGCTCTCCGAGCCGGACACCCGCTCGCGAGAGGACATGACCCCGGTCCCGGACTCAGGATTGGGGGGCGAGCCGAAGAAATCGGGCAACACCACAGAACTTGAGCTGTTAAGCTCGGAAGCTTCTTTGCTCCTGGGTCCCAGATCGGGTCGGGATTCGGATTCAAATCCGCCAACCCACCCAGATTTATCCAACCTCTCCCATATCAGACAAGAGCCCCAAGAAACAGTACATCACTACTGGGCCAGATTCCTCCTGGTGATAAACAGGGTCAAGGACTGTAGCAAGGTAGACGCAATCTCCCTCTTTTGCAAAAATTGCACGGACAAGGGGATTCTCAACGCTATAAGTCGCCGTGACATAGCACACTTGGCTGACTTAGCGGCCATAGTGCAAAAGTACTGTGCGATGGAAAGCGCCTGGAAAATCCAAACAAGTTTCTGGGACAGTCCGGCTCTAGCCAAATCCCATGTCCGAACTAAAAGGGTAAACTCTCGTAAGTCACCCGATTCAAGTACCAAAAAAATAAAGCCCACCGCAAGGCGCGGAACCGTATTGGAAGAATGGCTTAACGGGCCGTGCAAAATTCATAGCACACAGGATACTACGCCAACACATAGCCATAGAGCATGTTGGATACTCCAGCAGGGAGCAAAAAGCAGCGAGGATCTCCTCATAGAACATCCTGCCGGAGACAACAATACACTATTTACAGTCTTCGAGACTTTCGCCTCAAATAATAGGCGCAAGCGAGCTCAGCGCATCCCTATAGAAGTTTGCCACGTGGCAACAATAAACCCATGGAACGACATGGCTATAACCTATGATGCCAGTGATGAACCCCAATTCCGGACAGTCCGAGCACCAACCGCTTTGGTCCTTAGCCCAATCATGGATGGCTTCAGGCTTACTAAAGTGCTCATGGACGGCGGAAGCGGACTAAACCTCATCTACGAGGAAACCCTTAACAAGATGGAAATTGACAAGAGCCGCATTGAACGAAGCAGCATGACCTTCAGGGGAATCATCCCTAGTCGAGAGGCACAATGCGCGGGAAAAATCACACTGGATGTGGTATTCGGCACGCCGGAGAATTATAGAACCGAAGAAATTACATTCCAAGTAGCCCCGTTCAGCAGCGGATACCACGCCCTCTTGGGGCGGGACGCATTCATGAGTTTTCAGGCTATATCCCATTGTGGGTACATGAAGCTCAAAATGCCCGGGCCCAACGGAATCATCACTCTAGCTAGTGATCCCGATGTCGCACTCCGCGCCGAAAATGAAACTGCCACCCTCGCCCTGGAGGCATTATCAGAAGCCCTCACGGTCGAAGAACTGACAACACTGCGAGCAACAGTGGACAGAGACGACGTGATACTCGACAAGCGACCTAAATCCACCTCCTTCAAGCCAGCAGACGAGATAGTCAAATTCCAGGTCCACCCAAGGGACCCTTCGAAGACAGCTTCCATAGGGACACAGTTGAACCCCATGATAGACGCCGCACTGCGAGACTTCCTGCGTGAAAATTGCGATATTTTCGCCTGGCATCCTTCAGACATGCCGGGCATCCCATGCAGGCTGGCCGAACACAGCCTCAATATACTGAAAGGATACAAGCCAGTCAAGCATACTCTTAGGCGCTTCTCAGAGCCTAAGCAGCAAGCCATGGGAGAAGAGCTAGCCAAGCTACTGGAGGCCGGATTCATCAAAGACATCAAACATCCGGATTGACTAGCAAACCTGGTAATGGTACCAAAAAAGGACAAATCCTGGCGCTTGTGTGTCAATTTCAAAGACCTCAATAAAGCTTGCCCTAAGGATCCCTCCCCGCTCCCTCGCATTGATCAGATAATCGATGCCACTGCAGGACACGACTCATTGTGTTTCCTCGACGCATACTCCGGATACCATCAAATAAAGATGGCGGAGTCCGACCAGGCTGCAACAGCCTTTATCACTCCATACGGCCCCTTCTGTTTCAACACCATGCCCTTCGGGCTCAAAAATGCCGGTGCAACTTATAAATGCATGATTCAGACATGCCTGGAAAAACAAATCGGCAAGATAGTAGAGGCCTACGTAGAGGACGTGGTCATCAAAACAAGACACATCGAAACTTTAATAGATGACGTGAGGCTTACGTTCGATAATCTCCGAACATACGACATCAAGCTCAACCCAGAGAAGTGTGTCTTCGGAGTACCCTCCGGAAAATTTCTCGGCTTCATCGTTTCAAATAGAGGAATTGAAGCCAATCCGGCAAAAATCCGAGCTCTGTCACAATTGTCTATCCCAATAGACCTCAAGCAAATCCAGAAATTGACTAGATGTGTGGCTGCCTTAAGCCGCTTTATCTCCCGCTTAGGAGAAAAGGCACTACCACTGTATCGCCTTCTTTGATGCACCGAACACTTCGAGTGGACAGATGCAACCACGGTCGGACTGGAAGAAATAAAGGCACTCTTGGCCACAAACCCAGTCCTAACCACGCCAAACATTGGCGAACCCATGCTATTATACATAGCCGCAACAAACTAAGTTGTGAGCGCAGTGCTCGTCGTCAAACGAGAGACAGACGGACACAAGTTCCCGCTCCAAAAGCCGGTATATTACGTGTCCATTGTCCTCACTCCATGTAAATCTCGGTACCCGCACTATCAAAAGATAGCGTACGCAGTCTTCATGGCATCCTGGAAACTACGACACTACTTTCAAGAGTGTTTGATCATGGTGGCCTCCGAAGTTCCACTCAATGACATAATAAATAACCGCGACGCAACAGGCCGAATCGCTAAATGGGCTATTGCGCTCCTTCCGTTCGACATAACATACAAACCACGGCGGGCCATTAAGTCGCAAGTACTAGCTGACTTCGTCGCCGAATGGACAGAGGCTGAACTCCCTAAAGAGTACGGCGCGTACTCAAATTGGATCATGCACTTCGACGGCTCCAAAATGCTGGCCGGATTGGGAGCAGGTGTCGTCCTGACATCCCCCACCGGAGACATGGTGCAGTACGTCCTCCAAATATTATACACAGACTCCAACAATGCAGCCGAATACGAGGCTCTGTTGCATTGTCTTCGGATGGCGGTCTCCATGGGCATTCAATGCCTCGAAGTGTGCGGGGACTCAAACCTCGTAGTATCCCAGGTAAACGGAGACTTGGACGCCAAGGATCCGAAAATGGTGGCCTATTGCAATACCATCCTCAAAATATCAGCACGGTTCGAGGGGCTTGAATTCCATCATGTGGTCAGAGAAAACAACCAAGCAGCCGATATACTCGCCCGCATCGGCGCTAGACGAGACCCCGTCCCACCTAATATCTTCTTAGAAAGATTATTCAAGCTGTTCGTGGCATGGGAAGGGGAGTCCGGCACCATTAGTCCGGTTCCGAACACAACCCCAAATTCTGAACCTTCTGACATAATCGGAGGCCCTGCCACCGAAATAACATCTTCGGCCCACGAAATAATGGATGTCATCGCCCCGTGGACCGAGCCCTTCTTGGCATACCTTAATAGGCAGGAGCTCCCCGAGGACCAAAATGAGGCACGCTGCATCGTGCGATGCTCTAAAGCCTACAAAGTCCATGAAGGAGAACTCTACAAGAAGAGCGCCACCGGAGTGCTCCAACAATGCACCTCCAAAGAGGAAGGGCGGCAGCTCTTAGCCAAAATCCATTCCGGACTAGGCGGGCACCACGTGGCAGCCCGAGCTCTCATAAGCAAGGCCTTTCGGACAGGATTCTACTGGCCGACAGCCCGGGCGGACGCACAGGACCTTGTCCAACATTGCGTTGGTTGTCAACTATTTGCCAATCAGAGCCATATGCCCCCTACCACTCTCCAAACGATCCCCATAACTTGGCCCTTCGTGGTCTGGGGGCTGGATATGGTGGGACTCCTTAAAGGGGGAAGCCATAAGAAAAAATACTTATTGGTCATCATGGACAAGTTCACCAAATGGATAGAAGCCAAGCCAGTTAAAACGGCCGAATCCGGACCAGTGCTAGACTTCATATCGGAGGTTGTACACTGTTACGGTGTCCCCGACAGTATTATCACCAACAACGGCTGGAATTTTACAACCGAGGAGGTGAAAACCTGGTGTAGCAAAATGGGCATTAAGCTCGACTATGCCTCTGTCTATCACCCCCAAACAAACGGTCAGGTCGAACGTGCAAATGGTCTTATTATGAGCGGCATCAAACCCAGACTAGTGTGATCCTTGAAGGAATCAGACACGCATTGGGTCGAGGAACTCGACTCCGTACTCTGGGGGCTGCGGACCACGCCGAATCGCACCACCGGATACACACCATTTTTTATGGTGTACAGCGCAGAAGCAGTGATGCCCTGCGATATAATTCATGACTCACCTCGCGTGCGCATGTATGAAGAGAAGGAAGCCGAGCTAGACCGGCAGGACAAATTAGATGCTTTGGAGGAGGAGCGTGATGTCGCTAAAGCCCATTCCGCATTCTATCAGCAACAGGCTCGAAGGTATCAAAGCAGAGAAGTACGGGCCAAAACTTATAACATTGGCGAACTCGTTCTACGCCTACCTGAGAAGAAGAAGGACAAGCTCAAACCCAAGTGGGAGGGTCCCTTCATCATTGATAAAGTTCTCACCGGAGGAGCGTACCGTCTATGCAACGCCTCTGATAACAGACTCGAGCCGAACCCATGGAACGCGGCGAGACTCCGGAGATTCTACGCCTAGCGCCGAACCCAGTGTTCGTCTCCTAATCTCCGCCTCTTCGATTTTGTTCTTTTTCCTCCTTTCTCGCCCCTTTTTCCTTTTTTATATATACAGCCTTAAAACTGTACGGATGCCCTGAGCACTCCGGCCGCATTATGCACACACACTATACCTGGGGGCTTCCTATTCGGAAGCTATATATATAATTACTTTAATGGCTTCTTGCCAAGCCACACATGCATTTTTCTTTCCATATGTGACTTTTCTTCAGTATTATATGCATCGATATGACTTGGCCATGCTGGGTTGCCTGGCTCTTGTATTTATGCCCTACGTTCCCATTAATTCGGCTAGGACATAAGGGGAGCACCTCTGTGATTGTTACTGTCGGTTGAGCCAGATGTGTACCTCAGACTAGGTGAAGCCGAAAGCTAGCATTCTTAAGGGAATATTCGGTCAGTGAACAAAAGATGTTCTCGTTCCTAACAACGAAAATACCCAGATGTTTTGTTTCCTGCGCTTTTGCTCGTAGTTCGGACATGCACATCGATGCATGTGTACCCAGAGAAAGGAACCCCTAACGGAACTATTCTCTCTGGAATATGTTTCTTACTATCCATGTAATATAACATAACTAGTTGGGTACTTGTCTGTTCAAGCACTTATGACCCCTACGCCTGGTTTCCACGCATGCCCTGGTTTTTCATTACTGTGTGGGTATTCGGATACACCCCGGACTGTCGGATCCGGGGGCTGAAGTGAAAAGGTCCGCCATGACAAATGATTTTCAATCTGGCTAGGGAGAACATGAGTCCGTTCTAAATTACATAATCATATAGACTTGCCGTACTCTTCCTCTATACCATCCAACAGGCTGTCTAGCTTACAATCCTGCTGGGAATACTTTGCAGTTAATGCTACTTGATCATATACTAAACTAACGGGTATCTCTTGTCCATCTAGCCCAGCCGATCCGACTTCGTCCATATGGTTCGGGTCAGCCTTGGCGTATCACGTCTTCACCATGGCCCAAGCTTCTCTCGCACCTTGCCAGCAAGCTGATATCTTCCATAGTCGGAAGCACCGCCGTGCTCCTTTGAGCATCTCTACAAGTTCGCCCATGCCTCCTGGCAGGGAAGAGGACGGCCACAAAGCCTGGGTAATACCCTGCATCACCTGCCAAGCTCGTTCGTGCAGTTGTGAAAGCTCTTGCAGCATATCGCTTGCAGACCCGGGCATCTCCTCTTCAGGGCGTCCCGTCAACATTCCTGCAAACATAACTCTGTCAATACGCCTCCTCGCCGAACTATACTACAGTTCATTCAAGCACTTACTATAAATGCCGCTTCGAAGCCTCCGGTTCTCCTTCACGAAATCCGCGAGCTGAGCATGAACATCTTTTAATTAGACACTCAGTTGGAGATTAGCATCTTGCAGCTTATTCTTCTCTTGGATAGACTGCGTCAGCACGGGTTTGCTCGCCTTCAGCTGACTTCGCAGATGCAGCTCATTATTTCCCATAATCTCCGGATTTCCTCCGGGATTGTTCACCGAATCTTTCGTCAGATTTATAAAACATGTCGAACACACAAACTGGCAGAAGGAAATTCTTACCAGAAGAAGCCTTTTCGGATCCCCCTTGTTCGGCTACATTAGCCTTCATTTGGGCCTTACACTCCTCCAGCTCTTGAGACAACTGGGCATTCTTCTCTACAAGAACATATACATTTACATGATCCTTAAATCAGTTGTGCCAACTATTTCAAGTCTCAGGGGCTACTACTACACATACTTATTTATTCTCTTACCTGTATATCCTTGACATACTGTTCTGTTGCTCTGGCAAGTCCATCTTGAGCAGCGCGGATATAGGCATGTCCAGAATTGAAGGCATTGAACGCCTCTTCGGAAAAAATACCACCACGGAGTACGACTCGTCGGCGCCGATGATTCATGGTGCTCTCTACTTCTGAATTTGTGGCGGAAAGCATATCTGTATCCTCCGCAGGAGGACAGTTTGGCACTGTCCCCACGTCAGCCTCCGCCCGTGAACCCGGTCAGGGAATCCGGCTGCTGGAGGCATGGCCAGTAGGGTCTCCGGACACAATCCGGTGTTTCCTGTCGGGGCATAGTTCAAATTGTCACGCCTCGACAAAAAGACCAAATAAACCACGGGGCAAGTTTAATGCATACCTCTGCGTCTGCGTATCGCTCCTAACTGCCTTCCTTTTAAGCCTACCTTGTCTAGGCGCCTCTTGCTGAGAGGCCCCTGCGGGATCCGCATGATGTCCCGACCGCCGTTTCTGTAAAAATTGCGGCATGTGGTCATAAGGTACGGCAAAACAAAGGAATCCTTTTGAAAGGTTGGAACCCCGACATTACTTACATGCGACACGAGAAGCAGTCCGGGATAATCCGCGATGATGGCCACTAAAGAGCCGCCACTGCTTGCCTGATAGAAGGTCCCGTCGACGAATTCCACGGATATGTCTGGATCTTCTTCGAGTCCGGGGTCGAGAGCCCGGCTGGGATCCTCTGGCTGCGAGGAAGGGTTGTTGAACTCTTTTATGGCCTTCCTCAGTTCCTATTTTTGAAACAGCAAGGTAAATAATTGTGGTCGAGAAAGTAAGGACGAATAGAGTCGAGTAACAAATAACAACTTACCCAGCTTCGGGGGTTGTACATGGAAAATCCATCCCGCGGTTTAATGCGGAGGAACTCCTCTTCCTCTCCCTTGTACAATTTGGATAGTATCCTCGCCAAAGATGTGGCAGAGTCCGGACCTTTGCGACCACAGGGGGAGGCATCATCTTCTCCATTGAAGTGCCACATGGGTTTTCCCCTATATTGAAGTGGCCGCACTCCCCTTATAATGCATATTGACATAACTTCAATTATTGTCAATCCTGATTTGGCCAGGGTTTGTATCCGGCCCATCGGATAGAAGACTTCCCCGTTTTCTTCCTCCTGGGGGCTTCGAGGGTGCCAGCTTTGGCGTTTCTTCAACAGAGTATTGGTGAACTCAGGAAGGCCCGTTCGGACTGGTTCCGGAAGGGGAACGTCATCCGCATAAAACCACTCCAAGGGCCAGTCTTCGGACGCCTTCTTTGGAGTACCGGACAGGTATCTGGTCTGGGCGATGCGCCATATATCGGCTCCGCCCACTTGATATATAGATCCCTCCTGGTTGCGGGGGGACGAGGCAAAATAACCTCTTCCATAGCTCGAAATGAGCTTCGCAGCCCAGGAACAGCTCGCAGAGGGTAACATAGCCCCCGTATGGAGGAAGGGGTAAGAATATGCAGCTGGAGACCGTAGAACTCCAGGAGCCCACGGAGGAATGGGTGGATTGGAAACCCGACGCCTCTTAGCAGATATGGGACAAGGCATACCCGCTCCTCTCGAGATGGGTTAGGAAATCTCTCCGCTTGCTCCCCGCCATTATAGGTGGCTAGTCCAGATCAGACGGGGACCATGTATGCGGGGCGGAAGGAACCCTTTGGTCTGCAGCTCTATTAGGCGGCTGTGAGGGATAGAACACTTCTCCCAATCCCCTGGCTTCGAGCTAGGGGAGTGGCGAGCAGGGTTGCGGTGACTGGTCATGATGGGTAGCCTCTTTTGGGCACGCTCTGCGGAATGCTTGCTTGGCGGAAGATGGTGTGATTTGGATCTGAAGATCCCCGTTTCCTCAAATAGACGGCTCACCTGCGGGATTAGGGTGTCAAATACAAAAATGCCCCGACCCCTTGTCTTCGATCGACATGTGGAGGTGGCCATTATTTAAGCACAGAAACTGAGGAGTACAACCTTATTGGGAAGCCGGACACTATTCGCTACAATGGGTGCACCTTGGAGAAGAACCCGCCTTGCAATGCCGAAGACAATCTGCGCGCCGGACTCATCGTCATTCAAGCCCGGTTCGGGGGCTACTGAGGGAGTCCTGGATAAGGGGGTATCCGGACAGCCGGACTATATACTTTGGCCGGACTATTGGACCATGAAGATACAAGATAGAAGACTTTGTCCCGTGTCCTGATGGGACTCTCCTTGGCGTGGAAGGCAAGCCTGTCGATTCGAATGTAGATCTCCTCCTCTGTAAACCGACTCTGTGTAACCCTAGCCCCCTCTAGTGTCTATATAAACCGGAGGGTTTTGTCCGTAGGACGCAACAACAATCATACCATAGGCTAGATTATGGGGTTTAGCCTCTCTGATCTCGTGGTAGATCAACTCTTGTAATACTCATATCATCAAGATCAATCAAGCAGGAAGTAGGGTATTACCTCCATCGAGAGGGCCCGAACCTGGGTAGACATCGTGTCCCCAGCTTCCTGTTACCATTAGCCTTAGACGCACAGTTCGGGACCCCCTACCCGAGATCCACCGGTTTTGACACCGATACCCCCCACCCCCTTTCTTCCTTGTTTGAACCAAGTAGTACTAGATTCGAGTGCATGAACTAGTTTTACCTCTTAAACGTAAAAAAATATGTGGCTTTCGAATAGCCGATCGATCCTATCTATGAGGGGGGCTGAGAAATAGTAAAAGATACAAATGCAGCGACGTCAGGAGCTCAAGAAGTAGAGCAAGGCCGATCTCGAAGGAAGTTATACCTGATGGTCGCCGGGATGTCGCTAGGTGGGCGGCGGGAGGCCGGATCTGCCCACACTATGGCAGCAAGGAAGAAGGGGTCAGAGGCCCTCCCTCACCAGCGGTGCTTGGGAGAGAATGACAAGGTAGGCTGATCGGGACGCGCCCAGCAGTGGGTAAGAGCCGTCGCCGAGGACAACCGCGTGAACATTGCACCTTCTCACCTTCCCCGGCGGAGAGGATCCGCTTGGATCTGTGACTAGCGGTGAGCAGAGAGAGAGAGAGTGTGTGGCCACTGCTGTCGTGTTTAGATCTGGAGAGGCCGAGACAGTGTGAAGAGTGCAACACTAGCAAGCAAGCATGGAGGCTCCTGCCTATATAGTGGAGTAGTACTAGTTTTCTTTTGTCTACCAGAGCCGGCTTGACCTTGTCAATGACTGTCGAGAAGTCTTCATGCATGTGGCCCGGAGGCGCAGTTGTCGTCATTTTGATCTGAAGCGCCGGATTATAACATATAACACGAAAAAATGCCACATGACAAGAAATCATAACCTCACTGCCCAAAGGAGACAACATGAATCCTGACGGACAAACTAGACGAGGAACAAAGCTCAAATTAAAGATATACTCGTAGAAAAGGGGTCCATTGATAGATGTCCTAATTAACATAGCCGGCTTGACCTAGATGGCAGCCGAGTAGTCACTGTTCGTGCATGTGCCCCCAATGACTAGCCCAACTCAGTTGTCGCTGTTTAACCCTCGCAGTGATCCGAAGCACATGACACCTAATTTTGCGAGATGACAAGAAACCTTTTTTTTTAGATTTCTCACCACAACTACAGCCATGTACAACACAGCCTGCACGATATGTAGACGATAGCCAATCAAGGCGTGTCTGCTGGAGTCTGGTCACATGCATGGCCGAACTGATCTTCCGTGTCTTGCAGGGATCGTCCAGGCACCAACGTAGTACAACACTTCTTTAGTACTATCGCTCGTCTCCCTCTTCTATTAGGTCACCCAACTTGCAGGGCCGGGGAGTGTGCCTATGGTCGGTTCTCAATTTTCGTCCCACATGTGTGTGCAAACGCAATATGACGCGCGTTCCATTTGGAGAGCAGCGTGCCAGACCGACCGACCGTCTGGGGTGCGAGGCGGACGCGACGGGCATGTTGTATACTCCGTACATGTGTACCGCCATTTTCTAGACGCTTTGCTCCATGGTGCAGGCGCAGTCCATGGATACAAAATTAGTATATTGTATACTATTTAAAAGTCGAGGGTGGGGCTTTTCCTACGCGGTAGGCGACGGGGCAGTTCTTCCTAGTCGGTTCGACAGAGACGCGAGAAGACGAGAGAGTAGGCTGCTGCAAACATAGGGTTGCGTGATTTGACAATGAGTTATTGTTGGACAGGTGGGGCCCCGTGATTTGACTTGCCATTATCATTTTAACTGCGGTGCTATGACCGATGTGAGTCTCCCGATTCCTGACCACCTCCATATAGGTGCCTCTCCCAATGCTCCACCATGTCGTAGAGGCTGGCTCTTGCATGATAGCCCACTTCTCCACTTTTTCCTTGCCTCTCTTTCCTCCACATATGCAAAAATGCCTTGTAAAGCGCACTATTGTACTTACTTTTACTTGCTCCTACAGGTGCTAAGCTTGCCACATAGGCATAAAGTCTGATGTGGCAAGTTAATCAAGAAGAGAGAGACTAGTTTGGTGACCCAAGGAAGAAACGGTGCTAAGCGCGTGTACCTAGGTGAAAAGACAATTTTGAGTCTATAGCTAATTAAATGAAGCAAACTTAGCAACACCATTTCATTGGAAGAGGTCACTCCTTGGCAAATGCAATAAATACTAGTACTCCCTGTGTCCCATAATATAAGAACGTTTTTGGCACTACACTAGTGTCAAAAATGTTCTTATATTATGGGACGAAGGGAATACGAAGAAAGAGATAGAGAGAAGTAAAAAAATACACTTATAGCCAACCTTGTTGTAGTATGAGTGACTAAGTGGTGACTATGTATGACATGCCAACATCAGATAGCCTAACGCACCGTGTTAAATCTCCAAGGGCGCGAGTGACGTGACGGTCGTGGTAGGCGCGACCATGATACGGGCTACTGGCAGCCCTTGGATCTGAGATCAAACCGTCGATTGCTAAGTTGCTGAAAATTTGCAGAATAACCCTCCAAGATAGGATATTCACCCATAGGTCTAGAATCACGCCATGCAACCGTTCAATCTTAGGTCCAAGGGCTCTCGGAAGCCCATATCATGGGAGAATGGAAAGCCACTACCCTGCCGTTCGCACACTGGCAGTTCGCTCCTACTCGTCCCCGCACGTCCTTTAATACTATGGCGGTTCGCTCCTAGTCGTCCCATCTATTCGCATTACAGCAGTTCCACTAATCCTAACCCTCCTCCCAAATCCATGGCATCCCAAATCTCCATGATCGGTGATGAGTACAAGGTTAGAACCATCACCGGCGATGAGTTCGACGTCATCTACACCCGTTCTTCCGCGACGGTGAAAGGATGCCTTTCTCGCTTCAGACGCATGTTCGAAGACTCAGATGATGAGTGGGTCGATGGGCTAGATGTTGAGTACACCACAGTCCTGGGACAAGAGAAGGATCTAAAGGACAAAGAAAGGAAGAAGCCCGCCGTGATCCAGGTTTGTGTGCATGACTTATGCTTGGTCTACCACATATGCCATGCCGATGTTGAGTGCCAGGATTTTAAGGACTTCCTCGAGAGCAACCTAGTCAAATTCATTACTGTAGACTTTGGTAACGACAAAGAAGTCCTGCATCGGATAGGCCTCGTTTTAGGAAACACCTTCGACCTCCAGAAGAATCGGCTGGTGTCCTCTCGTCAGCCTTCAATGCTGACCCTAGCAGGAGCCATGGTTCATCCTTCATACGGTAAACTGGAGAAACCTCCATACACATTTCATCGTCATGCATGCCAGCGGAATGTACTAGATATAGACCACATCCACTACGCTGCAATGGATGGCTACCTTTGCTTCAATATCTACACGGGTTGGATGAAGAGCAACAGCCAAGTGTGCGGTTCAAGCAAAAAAGTATTGGCCAAGAGGAAGAGGGACAAGGACGAAGTCGAGGACGTGGACGAGGACTCCGAGTAAGGTGGCAGTGTTGTTGCTCATGGTGGTTCTAATGCAGTGTCTACCGGAATAGTTGCAAAGTTTAATTTCAGGTGTGCTTAATCTAATTTGAGGGGTGTGTTGTGCTGAGCCCCCAGCAAAACTATGTTATGTTTTTTCTTGTTACTTTAACTCTTCAGTACGTACATACTAGTAATTCTTACATTTCGTCTTTTAGTTGGTATAGTACTACCACTCGTTTCTTCACATTATATATGTACAGTATATGTGGCCAACATCATATAGCCAGCAGTTTAGTTGTCAAAGAATTTCAGGGTGCTTAGTTTTATTTGAGGGGTGGGTTGTGCTGGACACCATTATTGTGACTAGCCTTTTTAATAGTACTATATGCATAATTTGGCGACGAGCGCTCTCTATATGTACCACCTTTTTTTTAATTTCAAGTTTTGCTCCATGGCGCAATCCATCGATACTACTGATGTACAAAAGTATACATTTTTTAAAAGGCTAGAGGGCGGGGCAGTCTAGCTTGGTCGGTTTCACGAGAGGCAAGGGCCTTTGTGATTTGACGGCTCATTACTGCTGGAAGGCGGGGCCTTGTGATTTGACTGCTCGTATAAATGTGCCGACGACCTGATCGAGGAGGAGCAAAGAACCGTGCGGTATACTGAAGTTTTCCACTGGAGTAGTACTGTGACGGAGGAGCATGAAACACGGCAGCCCAGTGCCATATGGCGATAAAAATGATCTAATTTGCTAGTCATTGTTAGCATTATTCTATTCATTCCCTCAAAAAAACCATTGTTCTATTCATGCCTCGCAGAGAACGTGACACGTGCGGCGAAACACCCGAAGCAAAAGATGAAACACAAGAGCAAAAGAAGAAGGAAGATTATCACCCAAAATGATCTAATTCCCCGCGGAGTCGTAACTGCTTCTTCATCGCCTCCACGACCTCCATTTCCTTGTGCATCTCCTCCGCCATCTTCTTCATTCTGTCCATGATGCGGGATTTCTCGACGCGAGCCTTCATCATCTGTTCCACGGCCGCATTACATACCTTGACAGCAGCCGGGTGCCCGATGCGGAGCTTCGCTAACTCCTCTTTCTGTTCCATGACGAGGGCCTGCAGCATCTTCATTGAGGAACTACTATTCTCATGCAGCTTCTTCCAGCCGGTGTTCTTCTCCTTCAACAGGTTGATCTCGTGGCGGAGCTTCGCCTTGTCCTCCTGAAGTCGCAGGATTTTGCCGGTCACCTTCTTCTCCGAGGCAATGCTCTTCTTCAGCAGCATCACCAAGCCGGCGGTCAACTCCCCCTGCTGATTGAGCTCAACGGGCATGTCGTCGAGGCTCTCCTTCAGCAACTCCATCAAGCCTTGGATGCACTCCTTCTGCTTATTGAGGTGCTTCTTGAGCTGATCGGGCATGCCGTTGAGGGATAACGACTCCAGCTCCACCGGCTCGGCATGTTCACCTCCGCAGCTAGGGCGCTCCTGGGAGCCATCGCCTGCCCGTGAGAGATCTTTCGAGGTCTCTGCGTGGTGGCGAGCCCTCTTTTTTTTCGCAGCCTTGGTTGCCTCTCCCTTGTTACGAGCAGTTCTCGACCTAGAGCTCTGCTCACCGGCCATGGCAACGACGAACGAAGAAGAAGTACTTATGAGGAGGAAATGTAGAGTAATTTTTGGTTAGGTAGTTCCCCTTTTTATAACCTAAGTACTAGCACTAGTACTAATACCTGCATAGTGGGAACACGTTCAGGTTTGGTACGTACTAGTAGGTGTGAGTAGGATTTCAAATGTGATGGGAACAAGGTAAAGATTAATTGATGGTTTTGGTTTCGAGGCCCGAAACGGCTCCCGATGAGTTTAGCGGAACATAAATTTCAAGTATTGCACTGCTCAAATGCGTAAATATTATGTTACTGTCAAAAATTTGCACAAAATACGAAGGATACCAATGGAAGTACTACTAGCAACCCACGATTTAACTACTCGCATGCGCGCAGTGGAGTAATAATGTCTTTCTTCCGCCCTCATGACCACTCAATTTGCATGCGCTGTATTAATTGACCATCAATGAAGTGAACGACGTTACACGCGTCAAATTATCACATGGGGTGGATCTTGGTACAAAATTGCGTCCGCCCATGTACCCGCATGTGCGTGCGAGGGAATGAGTGCGTGCGTGGCGTGGGTGCACATCTTCGCTTCGTGCATGTACCGCCAGTATGGCTCAGGGAGGGCGAGTACATTCTTCTTGAACCAGCAGCATGTCACTCTGATCAATCCACGCAAGGAGGTCGCGACAACGCCTCCACATGTGCCACGTGGCTTCATGAACTGTAAGAGAGACACTGTGTAGCTGCCATTGGTATTCTAACTTACGTGTTTTGCACATACTCGATGTGCTAGTAAGGTACACGTGCACTGCACGCATCAGATTTTGCAACCAAATTATGAATAAATACCACACTATATCATGTAAGCTCTGAGTCATATATGCCTGATGTAGCCCTTCGTTTAATTCTTATAGTTCATCTCATTCAAAATCAATTAGTTTTTATAAAAAAAACCTAAGAACGCGGGAATAGGAAAAACATGGGATTATAATGGAATGTCATCTTGAATCCTACAGGATTGTACGAGTTTTTGATTGTGCATAGAAAAAATGCAGAATTCTTTCAAAGAGGTTTGAGTGGATGGGATGTTTCCTACGAAATCTAGTGTAAATGAATCATATGGAAAAATTCCTATGGTTTACAATCCTACGAATCAAACAACCAAGATAGGAAAAATTCCTAATGATTAGAATCCTCCAAAATTCCTTTGAGAATCCTTTGAATCAAAGAAGCCCTTAATCTATTGTATAATTCATGGAATTGTGCATTGTAAAGCATAAAGTAAAAACAAATAGTGGTAATTCAACTAGAAAAAAAGTTTGGGCAGTTATGATATGGAAGATTCTAGAACAAAAGAGAACCACTGTTGTTTTGAGGTTTGTGCATTATGCTTAAGTTCAACCATGGAGTCTGCTAGATTGTACATGTGGAAAAAACCGGTGGGGGGCTAGAAGATGGTGTGAGGGGCCGAGTGGAGGGAGACTATGAAGGAATGCACAAGTGCGAGATCGATATTTAGAGAGAGGGGGCGAACACGTGCGCTGTTGCATGCAGTGGCGGAGCCACGAAAAATAAATGAGCTAGGGGGCCAAGCATTGCTAATCCTTTACAAGGAGGGTCAATTCATGAACTTAAACCATTTTTAGCAGCAATTGTCTAATGATCACATTCATACTAGCCTCGATATATAGTGATGTTAGGGGGGCAGGGCCCTTACTGCCCCCTGTCTTCGCCATTGTGCACGCGTCTGAGAGATGAAGCGGAAGGCATGGATGATGAGAGGGGGACGTTGGATATATAATTAATGTGGGTGTATTATCTATATATGTTAATCCTATATAGAGAGGTATAGATTGATCGATGTGGGCGTGGGAAAGAGGGTGAGACCTCACTGGATATATCGATTGATCGGTTTGTGTGGAAAACTATGAAAGACCTAGCTATATACACACATACATAGAGGAACATCGATCGTTGCGCATGCACGCGTGAGAGATAAAGAATGCCCGATATGATGGAGAGGGGGATGTGTGTGGGTGTGTGCCTTCATGGGAGACCGACCTGAAGAAAAAGATTGCATGTGTGCGATGGATAATGCCGACTGGTAGTGTGTGTGCATGCATGCACGAGAGAAAGTTAGTGGTACAATTATAAAGAGAAGACTATTGTGTGGGTGTAAAAGAATAGGTGAGGTCATAATCAATGTAAAGTTGAATTCAAATATTTGAATAAGACATCCTGATGTTTGAAACCCATGCATGCATGAATATAACGGAGATCTGCGCGGTGTGGTTTGGAAACGAGCATGTTGTAATGTATACACATTGAACACGGTCAGACTGATTTGAATTTGAGATACCGATGGCAGACATCATTTGGCCACGTCGCATCCGTGCATGGACACACTATTCTAATTGGAGATGATGGGCGGCTTTCGCATCACATATCTATATCTATACCCCTATATATATAATATTTTATATTTTTTTATATTGTGTGCGGGTAACTTTAACTTTGAAAGATGGTCGTTGGATGAGGCGAATCCGATGGTCCAAAGATGGCAAATTTGAGCACTACTGGCCGTTGGATATCATCTAGATTCCACCAGATTTCGCCACTTGTATAATCTAAAAGACTCCATGGTTGGACTTAAGCATAATGCACAAACATCAAAACACAAGCACTTCTTATTTGTTCTAGAATCTTCCGTATCATAATTGCCCAAATGTTTTTCTACATGATTTGCCATTATTTGTTTTTACTTTATGTCTTACAACGCACAATTCCATGAATCTTAAAATAGATTAGCTTTCTTATAAAAACTAGATGATTTTGAATGAAATGAACTATAAGAATTAAATGAACATCTACATCATGCATATATGACTCAAAGCTTGCATGCTATAATGTGGTATTTATTCATAATTTGGTTTCCAAATCTCATGCGTGCAATGCACGTGTACCTTACTCTAGTCTAAATGGTGTTTGTGTGTGTGTTGTGCGTGTAGAGGTGCAAATTGTCTTTTTTTTGGGTACACGTTAAGCTTGTTCTTCCGAAATTTCAAGTCGCACCTTGTTATGCCGAAAATTCAAGCTACTGTCTCTGTCTATCATGCTGCGAAACTCCCGCCTCTTCAACCCGCGCCTTGTTAGCCCGAAATATTTAAGATATATCTTTGTCTCGTGCTCCGACAACTCCCTCCATCTCAACCCACACCTTGTTATTCTGAAATTACAACGCGCGTGAGAACTCCCACCTCCTGTGAAATCCCGACACGTGAAATGCCCGTGGTACCCCTGAACCGAAAGAACTGCCTCAAATCAGTGGGGGTACTTTCGTAACTTACCCCACATTTCGGACAAGCGCGTCTCTAAGCCATGGTTCCCCACTGCCATCCCATCCGCCCACCCATTCGTACACCGAGGCTGCAAAAACCCGCGACGAAACCCCACAACCTGCTCCGTCCGCCACCTAGCCGGAGCCTCTTCCCCGACGACATCGTCCACAGCAACACCTCAACGTCCCTCATCCACCATACCGGATGAGGATCCGTCGTCGATCTCGTGGTCCCGCCGGTTTAGCCACCCCGTCCTCCACCTCCAAGGAGCTGCCCCGACGTTCCCCTTGTCTTTCACGCCACCTACATTCCCACACCGCCGTCTTCACCTACACCATCGGAAGAGCATCATCATCACCGTTTCCTCGGATGAAGCTGCAGCCTAATCGGCGCCACCAAAGAGGTTGTACACTAATCACTGCATTTTCTTCTTGATTCGATCTCATGGTGCTGTCGGCGCTCGGTCCCGAGCCGACATGGCGCGGCTCCATCCACGGTGGCGTCGCCGGCCACTTCCTCCACGGCATCGCTCCCTCGGCGGTGACGTCCACATTAGTAGGAGCTGCTGCTGCTTTAGCTCTCTCTCGCGCTGCTACTCTGCTCTTGCTATCGGTCCCCTGCCTGGTCTGTCTTGCTATTGCTCTTGCTCGCGCTGCTGCTCTCGCTCTTCCTCTTGCTTGCGATGTTGCTCCAATTTAGCTACACTTCAGTCGACTGAATCGACTTTTGGGTCAGTCGATTTTCAGGCGGTGGGGGGCCTCGCCGGGGTGAAGGAAGAACCAGCCGCAGCGGGGAGGGGGCTCGCTGGAGAGGTACCCCACTATCTATCTTAGGGTTCAGGATGGGGGCGATGGTCGCCGGCGGTGGCGGGGCATTGGCAGGGCGGTGGCGTGGGGATCGCCAGAGAAAAAGCTCGGGATGGGGGGCCTAAAGGGATGGCCGGGGCGGCGGCGGACCGGCGGTGGGGAGTGTTTTCGGGGCGGGCGGTGTGGCGCACCGCCGGCCGCGGGCGGCGGGGGGCTACTGTTTGGCCAGTGGTGGCTGGCGGCTCAGGGGCGTGGAGGTTGAAGATGAACCGCGGGCCCTCGATTTCGTATCCAACGGCTGCAAAATCGACTGACCAGAGATGAAAAAGTCAGTCGACCGACATGTAGCCACACCTTGCTAGTGTGTTCAGTTTCGACAGCAAAATTCAGTTTCGACAGCAAAATTCAGTTTCGGCAGTTAAGTTCAGTTTCGACAGTTAAGTTCAGAGATGAGCGGCTGATGTATTTTACATCTAGCACTTTGTGGTAATGTATATTACGTCATGTATTGGAGATGTTATTAGAATTCCATTCAGGTTAACGTTGTTCGTTGTCTCTCTTGTCCTGCTTCAGCCTCGGCGTCGTACAACTCACCGGAGTTGCTCCAATGATGAAACCCTCCATCACAGTGGAGCAGTACCTCGGGCTCCATCTCTAGACGCCTAAGATCTTCTTCCCCTCCTCCGATAGCCAAGTCAGCTGGAGCATCCTCACCGGCCAACCCAATCACGCTGAGATCGACATGGCTTCGCCAAAGAGGTTGTACACTTGTTGCATCTCTTTTTTACTCTACATGTTATATATATTGTCCACTGAGCACTCGTAGTAACGGGAAATATGATTATTTTATCCTACTATATGACAAGCAGTGAGGTACCAGGCAACTTAGCTATCCGTGATGGACTCTCTTGAACACCATCATTATTTATCTCTGCGCGTTTGAGCTGTGCATTTGTCGATGGGCCTGGGAGTTGAGCTAGTATGGCAGTGGCCTGGGTCCAAAGTAATAGAAGTAGCACAAAAACATTTTTTAGTGTAGGATTTTCCTTGCTCAAGCCTGCCTACTTGAATCGCAAGTGCTTGAATGGAAAAGTGAATGAAAAACATAGGAATTGGAAAGTTTCCTATGGTACTACTTTTCATGAATTTGGTGCAAAGGAATGGAGCAAAGAAAAAATGTAGGATTTGTTCGTTTAGTGTCTCCTTGAAAGAAAAACCGTAGAAATTCTAATTTCCACTTCTCCTCCTTTTCACATTCCTATTCATCAAGCACAAGACTAAGAGATAGTAGCATAATAGCATTATAACCGTACATTTTCTTGTGGTTTGACTTAATCTCACCATGCTTTTTTGCATCCTGTGATCTTCCAATTGTTGTGAATCAAACACCCAGATTGGCAGAAATCCTGTGTTTTTAAATTCTCTGTTTTGCATGTGCATTCCTGTCCTATTCCTTCTATTTACTATCCCTGCATTGTTAGAATCCTCAAATTCAAACAAGCCCTTACTCAATTACTTCTATTACAGATATGTGTCAAAGAAAACCTTGTGTGGTTTGTCCTGCTCCTGCGGCGCTGTGTTCCACCCCAGCTCAGCTGCTCCAACGACAGAAGGGTTCACCACAGTAGGGATCCTCTCTCCAAACTGTCTTTCACCGACTCAGATCTTCTTCCCCGCCGCCGGCAGCCACGACAACTGCATTACCATCATCAACTAAGCAGATGACCTTGAGGACTACACGGGTCCGCAAGAGAGGTTGCACTCTTCCGTGTCTGCTTACGTTATGCGTCGCTTAATATGATGACATGCTACATTATCGTCGTGTTCACCTATTAGACTCTGAGTCTGGTCCAAACTAATGCTGAAACTTGAGTTTTTAAATGGTTGTGGGGTACATATTGGGGAGCAATCAGTACTATCTGTCTACTATCTGGTTAGTCTCCGGTGTCTACTGCGAGTTTCATGTTGGGTGCAAACAAACATTAAAGGAGCCATTATCTGTATTTTTTAACTAAAGCTATTATCTGCCTGCTATCATTGGTTTTGGGTCTATCCACAGTTTGCTACCATCACTCTAGATTTGTGCATGCACTCCTTACATAATCTCACTATGTTTTATTCCTATGCATGCCAGTTATTGTACACAATGGAACTGATCATGTAGAGCAAAAGAGACGACCCTTGCATGGCAATAAAATTTCATGCAGACGTCGTTCCATGGTGGGCGCAAAGGCAGCCCCCCTCCACCCATTTCGGATCATAATCAAGAGGAAGATAACTGTTCTGAGGGGGATTCAGAAGGAGAAGACCACGCCTATTAACCCCATGAGGTCTTCGCTCTAACTTGGCATGCTAATGTTGGTAATATCATGCATATGGTGCCTTGCATTGCTTACTGTATACATTAAAGATGTCATCTGCTTAGTTTAGACATGCTTTGTGTCAATGCCATCTGTTTAGTTTCTTTATCGTATATGTGAATCATGCAATGCCATCTTGTCTAGCCAGGCATCATATATGTGAATTTTGCAATGCCACCCTGGTTAGCCAGTCATCTTATATGTGAATTATATCATGCCATCATTTTTTTTATTACGTGTTAAATTTGTCAACAATTTTAGTACATTCAATTACTCTTCCTGTGCATCAGCCATTCGACACGGTCATGGAAAAATCTGGAGTGGAAACAAGGTCTTTAGAGCAGACAATGCTATCTGACGAAGCGCATGTCTTGCTGGTTACCGATAGCTCCTGAGAGGAGGATTCAGAGACAGATGAACAGTCATATCCCCCCCCCGAGGTGCATGCCCTAACTTGGCAGGGTTATGTTGCTCATATCGTGTGTATGGTATCTTGCATTGCTATGTCATTTGCTTAGTTTAGACATGCTTTGTGTGAATGCCACCTGTTTAGTGTCCAATTACCATATATGTGAATTATGCAATGCCATCTTGTTGCAAGACAATATATATGTGAATTATGCAATGTTATCTTGTTGCAAGGCACTATGTATGTGAATTATGCAATGTCATGCTGTTTAGGCAAGCGTCATATATGTGAATCATATCATGTCGTCCTTTTTTTGTATTTCTCATTGATTTTGTCTACAATGTTTGTATATTCAACTGCTCTTCCTGTGCATCAGCCATTTGAATTAGTGATGGAGAAATCTGGAGTGAAAACAAGGTCTTCAGAGCAGACAATGCTACCTGCTGAAGCAGATATCTTGCTGGTTACAGATAGCTCTTCAGAGGAGGATTCAGAGGCAGATGACCAGTCCTATTATCCCCCTGAGGTGTATGCTCAAACTTGGCAGGGTTATATTACTCATATAATGCATATGTTGTATTGCAATGCTTAGTTTTTACATCATATACACAATATTGAATGCCATCTCCTTAGTTGACACATCATATATGCGATTGCCCTCTGCTCACTTCCTTAGTATATAAATCATATATTTGAATTATGTCATGCCATGATGTTTACATAGACAGCATGTATCTGAATTATGGCAGGCCAACCCATTTTCAAAAGACATAATATAGTTATATCATCTCATCCTGTTTACATAGTCATCATATTTTAAATTATGTCATTCTATCCGTGAATTATATCATGCCATCATGTTTCCATCGATGACATGTTTGTGATTTATGGCATGCCAACCACTTTAATAGACACATTGTATAGTTATATCATGTCATCTTGTTTACATAGTCATCATATTTTGAAGTATGTCATTCTATCCTGTTTAGTTAGCCATCATACATGTGAAATTGTGTCATGCTATCCTGTTTAATTAGCCATCATATATGTGAAATTATGTCCTGCTATTCTGTTTGCTTAAACAACATAAATGTGAATTATTTCATGCCATGTTTTCTTCCCTACTATCCATTGCACCTATATATCTTACAATGTCTGTACATTCAATTACTTTTCTTGTTTATCATCCATTTCAATTGGAGGGAGTGATGGTAGTATCTGTGGGAGTAAAAACACGGTCTTCAGAAAAGATTGTGCTACTTGTCGATGCAGATAGAACCACTATTGTACTTGCCCAAGAACCAGCCCCACCACACATAACCCACACTCATGCAGATTGTACCCCTACCCAGTTGGATAGAGAACCAGCTACACCCCTTCTAACCCCAACCCCAGCAGATAGACACCCAGTTCCCGTTGACACAGCACCGTCTCCACCATAGAGCACCCAAACACGAGCAGTTAGTAAGGCAACTGCAGTGCCCAAATCACGAGGACCACTGCTCCGAACCCGAAGTCAACACTTAAAGCAGCAGAAGAATTGTTCTTAGGTCAGGTTCCATAGCTATGGTTCATACTACTTTGCTCTTGCATCACTGTATTTACTGATACCAACTAATTTCAAATTTGAAAGATGCAATTGAAACTCCAATGGTGCAACAGGTATGTTTTAAACCTGTTTATTCAACGTGTTTGGTTGTTTGCTGTTGTAACTTGCTCTATGTTGATTTCAGTTTCAATTGAATAAACAGTTATGTTCTCATGCCATGCACATTACAAGTGTTGTTATTGTAGTGTAGTTTCCCACACTTATATTCTGTCTATGCTGCTTTGTCTTAAATAGATATGATTCGAACTGTATTTATCTTGATTTGGCAACATAAACTAGAATGATATAGACCATACAGTGACCATATTACATAGATATATGTTTGTTTCATGTTGTTATCCTGTCCACCTTACTACTGAACTGGTTTACCAAAATGAGTTTTATATACTACATTGTAAACCTGAGATGTGTTTGTTTGTTTCTCTTTTAGAACGCGGATAAAATATTGGAGAAGAGTACCATGTTATGCAATGGTAAAGGAAGTAATGCAGATAAGGTTCAAGATAGTGAGACATCCCTGTTGGTCTCTAAGAAAGCTGATAAAAGCTATATTGAAGACACTGAGACAGCCCCAAAGCCGTGTCTTGATGTAGTGTTCGAGTTATTGGCTACCACTGCTGGCACCAGCTCTTCGAACTCGTTGCCTGAATCAGTTCGGCTTCTTGAGTCTCAACTTCAAGTTGAAAGACATCAATCAGATGTTATGCGACAGGAAGCCGAAGGACTGAGGAAGTCCCTACAGAATTCAGGTGCATACTTTCTGGTGCAACAACAAGCGCTGTAGGACTTAAGCGCCAAACAAGAGAAAGTTAATAAGCTTGCTAAGCATCTTGCCAGCATTATGGGTACCCAGGATATTGTTTCTTGAGCTCTTCTAAAGTGGTTTCAGTTCTGGACTTGTTTTGCTGCGGCGTTTATATCCTGCTGTCTTCCCTATATTTTTACTGGTGGCGAACTTTGATGCCAAGTGGATGTAATATGTGTAATAGCCATGATAGCCTAGTGTAAGTAGCTTGCTTATTTATTTCCTTGTTGTCTTGTTTATTTGTTTGCTTGTAATCAGTGCAGTTCTTTTCTGTGGTTTGCTAGTGGCTGCAATAACCTATTTTTTAAAACTAGACCACAATAACCATGGGCTAATATTTACTGTAGTGACACTTGGCCTCCTACGGGCCGTAGAAACAGTGGGCCTTCTACGGGCGGTAGAAGCAGTGGGCCTTCTACGGGCCGTAGAAACAATGGGCCTTCTACGGGCCATAGAAACAATGGGCCTTCTATGGGCCGTATCATCAATGGGCCTTATACGGGCCGTATGATCGATTGGCCAAACATGGGCCGAACAGACCGCATTCTGGCCATAAATGGGCTAGAGTTGGAATTGTCCATTCATGGGCCGACCATAACGGGCCATCGTTAATAGGCCGTATTTGATGACCCTATGAAAACGGCCCAACGTATTAACGGACCACAAACGGGCTGACTGTAACCATGGGATGAATTTGGCCCACAAGCAGAAAATGACAGTAACGGGCCGTAAGTAAACGAATGCTGGAAATGAGCCCAAAAAATATATGGGCTCTGAGAAGGCCGAAAGATAACATGGGCTGGAAACGGCCCAATGGAATAACGGGCCGTTAATGGGTATAAAGTGATACACTGTTCTTTATGGGCCAGTTTCACCACGGGCCGTTAATGGGTGTAAAGTGATACACTGTTCATTACGGGCCAGTTTCACCACGGGACGTTAATAGGCCAAGAGTTACATAGGGCCTCATATG
Organism: Triticum aestivum; assembly: GCF_018294505.1. Lineage (NCBI taxonomy): Eukaryota > Viridiplantae > Streptophyta > Magnoliopsida > Poales > Poaceae > Triticum > Triticum aestivum. The sequence goes on along the minus strand of NC_057810.1, from coordinate 562,475,627 downwards.
GGCCGAAAGACGTCATGGGCCATACATGGGCCAGAAGTGAAAACGGGCTGGAATTATATTGGATGGCCCAGATGACGCTACTGGGTCTAATTCGAATAGGGCGTAACGGGCCTTGGGTTAGCGGGTTGTAAATGGGCATATGCAAACAAGCCATTAATAGGCATTCCATGGGCCGGCCCGCCACCTTTTGACCAAGTCAAACGGGTCGGCCTTTTCACAGGAATGGGCCTCTATTGGGTCGTGCCATGTGTCGACGTATCATAGGCGCCTTCTGTCCAATGAGTGGATGGCATCTGTCCCAGCGATGAGTCGACACGTGTTTCCTCCAGCCAATGATGATTTTACATGTGGAAATCCCCATTGGTCGGGGCTGTTAACGGGTTATCGGCCAAAATCCGACCCAATAGCTTAACGGCGTTCCGTTACGGTGGATGCCACGTGTCGGTCACCCTTGACGAAAGCCCCTGTTCTAGAATTCATCCGATTAACCAGTTAACTTGCCGATTAATCCCTACTCGTAGGGTCACCGAGTAGCTGATAAACTCAAAAATCGTCCGATTAATTGATTAAATGGCCGATTAACTTGCCGATTAGCTGATTAATCCCCTACTCGCCAGTCAACCGAGCAGCTACTAGTTAACGATTTCCTCAACAATGACGAAAGCACTTCTGTGACGCGCGATTTATTGTCATGGAAGTGGACACTTCCGTGATGATAATTTTGGTAATGTCATGGAACACTTCTATGACAGCACAGGTATGACTATCTTGATTCTGTCATAAAATCGTCATGGATGTACATGCATGACAGAAAACGCGACCTACTGTGACAAACACGTATCATCACGGAAGTGTATTTTTTTGTAGTGTTAGCCAAGATTTTAGTTGCAGTCGAACTGGCTTTAATTGGGGCGGACCAAGAGTTATTAACTATGTCCAAAAAACCAAGATGAGATGGCCAAAAGCTTTTGAAACGAAAGATTTTACTTCTAGGTATACATGTATCCACTGAAAGCATACATGGGATGTGATCAGAAATTGGGCGAGACAGAGGTTTTACCACAGTATTAGGGAGAACAGAAATCCATTCGGGCAAAGAGAAGAACCAATCCAATTGTTCTAATAGTGGTGTTTGTTGCATATTACTCCACGTGTATTTACGTCCCTTGATCGACAGCTCCAGAAGGGCCAACGAGCTAATAATCTCATTAAACTAACATCATCGATATCGCCCCCCTCTTGGTTTCTGTCATCCAACGATCTCATGAAATTAAAATCACCCATAAATAACCATAACTCATCCACTTCAATTTCAATACTTTCAAACCACTGAGTAAATTCCACCCTCTCTGGCCCCTCGCATGGCCCATAAACATTTGTTAACTTCCAAGATTGGTTAGACAGAACTGATGTCAATTTAATTGTGAGAGCATAACGATAGCTATGTATGACCTGGCCAGAAAACTGACTGCTACACCAAATAATTATAATGCCACCCGATGCACCCACAGAAGGCACATATTCAAACTTATCAAACCTTCTAGGGCAGCATTTCCTCAAAAAAGAATGATCAAAATCCTCTTTTTTTGTCTCTTGCAAACACGCAATTGAGCAGTTTGATTCATCAATTTTGTTACGAAGAGCTAATCATTTAGGTTCTGAATTAATACCATGAATATTCCAACATAAGATGTTCCACAGCACAGAGACATGGTCTTAAACAGGAATGAAATTCAGGATAAGATAAAACACTCAAAATGAAGCAGCACACAGCAAGCAGCGTATATAAAAGTAGACACTTAAGCGCCTTCAGGGTTCTGTTCCTCCACTCACTGCATCAGCTTATCTTCAGTGATTTCCTCCGGTGGGATCCCACAAGTGTTGACTCCCAGAAGCTGCAGGGTTTTAACGGGAATTGGAGGAGGAGGAACTTGTTTTGGAACTTGCTGATCGTCCATATCCTGAACCACGTGGCTTGCACCAATCTCAGGCATCTTCCTGGGTTTGACATGCGATTATTTCTTTCTCTTCTCAAACATAGATGGTGCTTTGAATCCCAAATACCTCGTAGCTCTGACACTGCGATGAACTTGCATAACATCAACAAGAACAGAAGGGCGACGTCTATTGAGAGATGTGACAGTATCCAGCACCATCTCCTCGCAATCTTCATCTTGATCCAGAACACTGTCACAGAAAGAGAAGTCCATAGCGATTCCCTGCTGCATGGCATACAGGTTGTCCACACCCACACCAAAGAATTGTTGCAAACTGACCAAACTTCCTTACTGCAATAGATGACCTTACTGTCTGCAGCAAAAGGTGAGAAAGAAAATTTAGTGCTGCAAGCCACCTGCACAAGTTCTTTTAGAAACATTTGCAATCCACCTGCAAAACTTAGCCAATCAGATTCAGAGCGCTTCCACTCAATCCTGGGAGTGTAGATAGTTGCATAGAAGTGAACCAGGAACTCAAGAAGGGTCATTTCCCTTGGCATTTCCACTTCAACAGTATGTGCATTGACCTGAATGAAACTGAACTCATTGCCTTGTCCTCCATTCAAAACATCTTCAGCAGCCTGTTCCACCATCTGCACATGCTCATTCCACAAGCGCAAACCATCATCAAAACCAGAATTAGCTGTCTAAATACCATCCATCATCGAAGGCCCATCATAACCAGTGAACTGATGATAACTGAAACCCTGGTACTGTTGTGGAACTGGGGGTAAAACCGGCCATTCTCCCTAGCCTTGCTATGGCGGAGGAGGAACAAGAGTCGCTTCCCAAGCGTTCACAGCATTCTCCAACTGCCACACCTGAGGGTTATATTGAGCTTGCTGCATTGCATTCAGAAAGGGCAGCTGGTTGGGGTGAGGAGAGGCCCCCATAGGAGGAAGATCATCTTCATTCCCTTCCAAACCTGGACTTGGATTTCTACCGTTGAGCACATACACAGGCACAGTCCAAGATTTGCCAATGCCACTGATGTCCGTGAGCCTCTTGATAACTAGACTGAATGGCACTGATTTGAGCTCATTAATTAGAACCCTAACCAGCACCCGCGCTTTCTTGTGGCCCGGACGATGCCAGAACATACATCTACCAAAGCACAACACTGCCTTCATAATATAATGCTCCGTTTGGTAATCTAGCGGGAAAGCAAGCAACATAACCCAGGCTTCTCTTTCAATAATCGTGCGCCTCATGTTCGGGCCATCATCGTGACGCAACAAGTAGAAGTTAGAGTGTTCATCTAAAGTTTGTTCCCCCAAATCAACCATGGCATCTTTGATGATTCTATCTTCAAAGCAAACTAACCCAACGCAAAAAAGATAGATTTCCCCCTCAGTTGTATGTGCATCATGATCATCCCTCAGAACTCTCCTAACCTCAGCAAGTACAGCCTCTCTTTGCAGATCTAGAGGAGGACGAACAACAAAGACCAAAGCAAACCTCGCGTGGTCGAGTGGAGGATCGTCCACCACCATCATATTCCTCTACAGCCTTCCTTCTGGTCCCGGCTAGATGTTCATGACTCCCGGAACGAACTGGTAGGGTAGCACGGGCAGGTTCGCCATGGTGCTGGAGACAGAGAAAGCAGAGGATTTGGGAGCACGGTTGCAAGGTGGCAGAGCAGACGAGAGCAGGGGAGGTTTTGGGGAACTGGAGTCGTTGCGATTATCTGTGCAGAATGCGGAACATCCGAGGTATTTTGGTCAACATTGTGATAAACATGCGCTTCTCTCTCCATCTGTTTAGGAATCCAAACTTGTTTATAGCACTTATCTCTCCTATTATGTTTCCAGGATTTTCTGCGCCAAATATTCGGTCGTCCCAAATGTAGGCCAGTCCCAACGCCCGAGCTTTTCTATTTCCACACCATACGTGCATGCGTATCTTTTGGATGTAGACATTGCCAGCCCACATGGCCCAATTGAAAACAAATACGACAACGAAGCCCAATAGTGCATGCGCTACTCTCGTGCAAATGAGAAAAGCATTTACGGCAAGATCTCCTGACAGCATTATGATTACTGCAAGTATAACCCAAATCAATGCAACTTACACAAGATAATGTCGGGCATTCCAGTCCAGGGTGTGCTGACCGAAAACATAATTGACATCTATTAAGTTGTGAGAAAATGAAGTCCTTGTTTGGTACATCTTTGAGCGATAGCACCAACATAATCTGCACATTAGGATAAACTGCATGCCAAAGGTCTAAGATCTGTTCCAGAGTAGCACACGGAATTGAATGCCAATAATTGTGTCCAAAATTCGAACCCAAGAACAGATTTTGGTCCATAATCTCCTTTCGGTTAGCCAGATCACAAATAACATCACCAAATGAAATAAGAGAATCCACCTTTGGTTTAGTCGTAGAACTATCCATCATATGCTCATCAAAATTAAGAGAACTAGGTGGTTGAACGGATTTAATCAATCCAAATTTTGCCAATTCACAAGAACTTGAATTATCCTTTCGGGCACTATAATGAAGGAAATCCAGAGATGATTTAATAGCCATAGGCTTCCGTGACACAATCTCTGGGATTTCCTCATCCAGATGCCAAGAGCCCACATCGTATGAATAATCCACATACTTCTTAAATAAATGGAAATGACAGACAAAATTAGGCCAGAATCGATCTTTCAACTCACAGATGAAATGCCCAACCTTATTAGAAGCCACAGAGAACCGAAAGTTGCGAGATCCCAGCTGGATCACCTTAAACCTAGAAGCCAATCCATTGATGGAACATTGCAACACCAAACCCATTGAATCAGCAGAGAGGGGGAAGGAGGCAGATGAGAATGAAACCACCAAGAAAAATTCCTTGGTTCCCGGAGCCTGATCATAGTGCACCGAAGATCCAAACCTGCGCCTGATCTGATCCTCCACTTTGAGCCCAGGCGCAAAATCTCAGTGGAGTATGTTGGTCATCCCTTGGGACACCTAAAGGAGTCCATGGAAGGATGCACCGGCGATGGATGCGGCGTGGTGGGGGTGGGAGTCGCCATGGGGGGTGGAGGTGGGAGTCGCCATGGTGGCTACAGAGGCTTGCGGCGGCGGAACTCCCCCACACTCTCACCCTTACACCATTGCTAGCCTCTCTTGTGTCGCGCAACTTTCGCTGGTACCATACACCCACCATATACCTTCCTCAAAACAGCTACCATACCTACCTATTACAGCATTTCCATAGCCATTCCGAGATATATTGCCATGCAACTTTCCACCGTTCTGTTTATTATGACACGCTTCATCATTGTCATATTGCTTTGCAATAACATGTAGTTGACATCGTATTTTTGGCAAAGCCACCTTTCATAATTCTCTCATACATGTCACTCTTGATTCATTGCATCCTGGTACACTGCTGGAGGCATTCATATAGAGTCATATTTTTTCTAAGTATTGAGTTGTAATTTTTCGAGTTGTAAGTAAATAGAAGTGTGATGATCATCATTATTAGAGCATTGTCCCATGTGAGGAAAAAAAGTGAGGCCAAAGAAGCCCAAAAAATGAGAGAAAAAGACAGAAGGGGCAATGTTACTATCCTTTTTCCACACTTGTGCTTCAAAGTAGCACCATGATATTCATGATAGAGAGTGTCTTATTTTGTCACTTTCATATACTAGTGGGAATTTTTCATTATAGAACTTGGCTTGTATATTCCAACGATGGGCTTCCTCAAATGCCTTAGGTCTTCATGAGCAAGAAAGTTGGATGCACACCCACTTAGTTTCTTTTTTGAGCTTTCATACACTTATAGCTCTAGTGCATTTGTTGCATGGCAATCCCTACTCACTCGTATTAATATCTATTGATGGGCATCTCCATAGCCCGTTGATACGCTTAGTTGATGTGAAACTATCTCCCTCATTTTTTCTCCACAACCACCATTGTATTCCACCTATAGTGCTATGTCCATGGCTCACGCTCATGTATTGCGTGAAAGTTGAAAAAGTTTGGGAATACTAAAGTATGAAACAATTGCTTGGCTAAAACCGGGGTTGTGCATGATTTGAATATTTTGTGTGACGAAGATGGAGCATATCCAGACTATATGATTTTGTAGGGATAAGCTTTCTTTGGCCATGTTATTTTGAGAAGACATAATTGCCTTGTTAGTATGCTTGAAGTATTATTGTTTTTATGTCAATATTAAACTTTTGTTTGGAATGTTTCGGATCTAAACATTCATACCACAATAAAGAGAATTACATGGATAAATATGTTAGGTAGCATTCCACATCAAAAATTCTATTTTTATGATTTACCTACTCGAGGACGAGCAGGAATTAAGCTTGGGAATGCTTGATACGTCTCCAATGTATCTATAGTTTTTGATTGTTCCATGATATTATATTATATGTTTTGGATGTTTAATAGGCATTTATATGCTATTTTATATTATTTTGGGACTAACCTATTAACCTATAGCCCAGTGCCAGTTTCTGTTTTTTCCTTGTTTTTGAGTTTTACAGAAAAGGAATACCAAATGGAGTCCAATTGACCTGAAAATTCACGGAGATTGTTTTTGGACCAGAAGAAGCCCACAGAGTATCGGAGATGGACCAGAAGAGTATCGAGGCCACCACGAGGGTGGAGGGCACGCCCTACCCCCCTGGGTGCGCCCCCTACCTCGTGGTTTCCTTGTGGGACCCCCTTACTTGTTCCCGACGCCAACACCTCTTATATTGTAACATACCAAAATTTAAATTTTGGAATGTTAATTATTTAAAGAGGATTAAATTGAAACTTGCTTGTGCTGCTTGTTGTTCATAATTTTTGACTAGGATTTGAAACTTTTGGAGTTTAAAGGAATAATAAACGGGAGGGAATAAAAGGACTTTCCCAATTATTCATTTGGATGTTATTTTGGGTTTGAAAATTTTCAGAATATTTCAATTCAAATATGAGAGAGGATGACATGACTTCCTAAAATAATAATATTGGTGAATAACTGAATATTCTCTTATTTGGATTTTTTTTATATCTAAAACAATTCCAACAAAAAAATTGTAAGAGAGAAGGTAATATGACTCCTTCAACATTAATGAGTTGGATATGTTTTAAATGTTATTTCAATTTTTCTTAGGAGTTCAAAATTATTTTGTGGAACATTTTATATGTGTCAAATTAAATTTTATGCAAATATTATATATTTTTTATATAAGTATTTTAGACTGCAAAAATGTTCGCTAAGCTATATATAATTGTTTCTATTTTCTGAGTGTTTCTCTCTTTCTATAAAATTATTTGTGTCATTTATGGAGCCAAAGTCAATTCTATCATTTCATAAATAAGAAAACGTATCCCTAACCTATTCTAACCCCAACAACCAACTGGCCCATTCCCTATCTCACGCCCACGCGCACTGCGCTGCGCAGCAGCAGCAGCAGCGTCCGTCGGCCATGGCTAAGAACTGCAGGCCGCAACCCCCCTTCCTCTCTTCTTTTCTTCCCCCTCTTGCCCCTAATGGTGGAGCGCACTTGTCATCTTCTTTTCCCCAACGTGTTCATCCTTAACTCTATAGCACCCCGGATCTAAATCAAACCAGACCGATCGATTCGATCGATCCCGAGAGCCATGAGATAGACCCTCCTCGTATGAAGGGCCACTGTCCTTCCTCGACCGATTTTTGGCCAAATCGTGAACTTCCGTGCCCTAGAATCCGTTGCCAGATCTCGCCGAAGTTGTGCCACTGCCGGAGCTATTCACTGGTTGATTCTGTCACCTTCAGAGGTCTCCGATGATCCCCTACTACTCCTCCTTTTCCCTCCCTCTGATCCGCGTCGTCCTGACCCTCTTTCCCCTTGATCAGAGCACCGGATCGAGCAAACAGAACTGAAGCTCCAGAGCTCTGCCACCTGAGCTCCATCTCCTCTCCATCCCAAGGTACCCCGAGCTCCCTCTGTCCGCCAGATGCTTCGTATCGATAAGACTCTCTCCCCGGCCATCTTTCCCCCTTAGCAGATGCTCGAATTTGAGCTCCCCAGCCAAACCGATCTTACCGAAGCACAGCCGCCGCCACGTCACCGAAATCAGATCTCCCTCATGATGATAATAATGAGACCTAGCCACAAACAGCATGTAGGTTTGTTACCGGATGATGTTTTCCGGGGCCCGAAGCTGTCTAAACCCTTGTCCTGTGTTGCGTTTCTCGATTCCGCCCAACCCCTCTCAAGCTATCACATAGATGTGTTGGCCTCACGACTAAGTCCTCACACTAGGACATCTGTCGTGACAATTCCACAACAGTTGGCGTCCACCGTGGGGCCCGCGCATGGTGGTGTTGAGTTCTTGAAGGAATTTCTCCAAGGGATCGAGAGGTTCACAATTTTTTCAGAGGAAGAATAGCCGGTTTAAGAGGATCTACATCAGTTTTCAAGTTCATCAGTCCGGATTTACGATTTATGAGATCTATAGGTCGACCGAGATTTAGGTTGCGGTATGTCTGCTGCCATCCCGCGGTTTATTCAATTTTTTCCAAGTCATTGATACAGACAGATTTTGGATTAAGGCCCGAGGGAGAGTTGCATGCTATGAGTGATCGCAATGATACCAACCAAGGTTAAGTATTACTATATCGATATGGGCACGTACGTGTCGTCGCGTGCACCAGCATTGCTGCTGCTTTTATTCTAAACCGGAATACGTGGGGGCACGTCAAGGTCCAAGACAACTGTTTGATTTTTTAGCGACAACTTCAGATTTGACCGATCATTGATTCCTTTCAAAGAGACCAAAAACAATTCATCAACTATTAATTCGGCAATCAATCCAATCGCAGATTCCACCAAGACGTCAAGGAAAGCCACTTCGAGTCAGGGCGGTTTAAGTTTTTTCACCGAAGACAAGTACGACCCGGACAAGGAGTCAAACAGGCCGGGGTTGAACCGTCTTGCCGAATCCGAGTTACCACCGCGGTCTCGTAAAAATCGATCCGCTTCGCCGACCCGGTGGCTTAGGCTGGTCACAATGGGCAAGAACATAAGCTAGTAACTTACACATTTCCCTAGACTATGTTAGTACCTCCATAGTGGGTAGGAACATCTATGTAGTGTCATGCAACGATGTATTTATTAGGTTATAGACTCATTGTTTCTTGGAGTGTGTGATGTTCCGGTAACTTAGCTAGTTACCACAAGCACCTCTCTCTTCATTAAATACGTGCCACATAAGCAAAGTCGTATTGGAGTGTGTGATGTTACTCCTAAGTTCCTCCCCACTGTGACCAGCCTTAGCAACATGTTCCTCGTATGAGCAAGTCATCAACAGCAGAGAGCCGTCTCAGCCACCATGGCCTTGCCTGGTTTCCAGCGTGAGCCGCCTCAACCATTGAGTGGTTTCTACCTTGAGCCGCCGGTGCCTCTCCAACTCGCTGCGCATCTGTGGCCTCGCTCCGCCGGCGTAGTTCGTCTCACCTCAACTGCAACTCCGCTGTCGTCCCGGTGTTGAACCGCCGCCAGGTCAAATTGACCCGGCCTCGTCGTCGCCACTGCTACCGAACCTGGAGTCGCCCCACGACCCTACCGTGGCCCACTTTACCTCGCGCTGCGTCGAACCGGCCTCGCCACCTCCGTCTCCAACCGGGCCGCGCCTCCGCTTCGTCAGACCCGCTAGATCGTGGGTGTGGACATGGTTTCCGTCGCTTCGAGCCTCACCGGCCTCGCCGTCGGGTCATCCCCGCGTAACATGCTTCAGCCAAGACCTCGCTTCACTGGATGCGTGCCTGTTGTCGCTGAGAACCCCCTCTATTATGAATCACCGGTGATCTTTTGTTATGGCCGCACTCTACTTTCGCCATTGTAATCCGTGATTCAGCATCAAATCGCCATTGCTGCATTGCCGAGTCACCGGCCATGCAGTGGCTTGCCTGGCCCCGTGGCCGTGAGCCGCCATCACTATGACCCGTCCCGTCGCTCCTCGCCTTCGATCGGCCGTCACCTTTGTTTCCAGCCTCACCCTCAATCCGCCATCGCTGCGAGCCGCTTGCTATCTCGCCTGCGAGCCTTGCCGCTTCAGCCGCCTCTGCCAAAGCTGGCCTTGCATTGCCTGCGAGCTGCCTAGCCCCGTGCTGTGTCTGCCATGACCCGCGTCTGCCACGGTTCGTCTCAACTCGGGACCAGGTTAGTGTGCGAGCTGTGCTAGCCATTGCGCCAGGCTGGTTCCTATCTTTTTGAGGCCTCAACCATGAGTCACCCAGCTCCTCTTGTGTGCCCTGTGACCCGCCCTCCGGCCCTGCCTGGTACTCTTCCTATCTGAACAATTAGCCAATGCCTGATGCCATGGAAAAGGAACAGGGTATTGAGTACTTTAAGCAGAAGATTACTAAAACAGTTGAGTATTGCCCGAGAAATATCGAACTATCGCCGGCGGCTGTTGCCTTTGCCAAACGAGTTGTGGTGTATCTTAAACCGAGAAGATTTGGAGAGGATTGAGTCATTGCTGCTACTACAATCGCGGAAATCACGGTCAAGTACTAGTAGTTGCATGTTTTACGAGATCTGCTTGACTTTGGAATAGTACTGCAACCTACTAGTACGTGAGCTCTAAGCAGTGCAAGTTGGACTGATGAACTCCTATTCATCACGAGAAGACACAAGAAGTATCAAGGAGAGATTCCAGCGCAACATTATTGAACAAGCCGGTCGTTTTCTTCGTCAGGGTTATGATGAGTAATCTCACCTTCTCTGTGCTGAGTTACCTGCACCACCCAAACTGCGGTCATTGCCAAGTCGTTGTTGTAGCGTCACTTGTCGCTCGCGCCTGAGTCGCATGATGCCTTCACCTCTATAAGTCGCCCTGGCCGAAGAGTGGTCTTTTTAGATTGATGTCGATGAGCCATAAGTCGCCACCGCCGCTGTTGTTAAACCGGTCGTCGAGCCCTATGAGCCACTGCAGTTACTAAGCCGCCCCGTTGCCACGGGTCCGCTTCCGCTTCTTATGCCTCGTTGACCTGACGTGGTCCTTTGCTATCTTCGCCTGCTCCGAGCCGTTGTGGCCTCATGCCTCCGCCTTGGGCGCGGCCCTGCCACTTCGTCAGTACCACGAACCGCCCCTGCGCTTGGACTCCAGTGCCTTAAACCGGCCGGTTTTGCCTCTGAAGATGCGGTGCCCCAGCGTGCTGGCTGCCGTCTGCAGAAAGAAGAATTGGGGATTTGATTGAAAAAAGGGAAAATCGTGGAAGCAGTAAAATTCAGACCAGTTGGAAAACCAACGACGTACACGGCTGGCTCGACGTCCCGGGTGCTATCCACCTTATTTATTTTTTCAACGTACCTTAAAATTCCTCCGAGAACAACTATTTTCCCTTTAATATTTTTTGTTCCATGATCATAGCAGAGACGACAAGATCATCTGTCATTCAAATACATCAGGACAATTATTCACCACCGAAGTGGAGTTATATCGCGGATATGGAGTGCATAGCATCGTCATTTTGCAATAACATTTATCTGTGCTGCCGTGCTCAACGAAAGTGCTTACGCTGCCGCTCTTGCGGTCTGGTCTACATCAACATACCGGGCCGCACCTGTCTGCATGAGCTGTTTATTGAGTATACAGCAAGTCACTGCTTGGGTAGCCCGATTTTCTTCCAACAAATTGGAGGCAAATTATCATCAGCCGCCGTCTACACTGGATGGCTCAATGGACATGTGCACAAGTCGTCGTCACTATAGTTTGGTCAACTTGAAACAGCCAGTTGGAAGGAACCATTGGCCGAGTTGCTGACACGGCTCATACGGGATCATTTATAACCCGCCGCAGTCACCTCAACCTTCTGTGGATTAACATCGCGTTATCAACACCAATGATATATACCTTCTACTATGGTTAACTACGGAGAATCTCAAGACAACTCCTCGAGTCGTCTTAAGACTCGAGGGCTACGATGACATGACTCAGCAAATCTTGCCAATTTCAGCATATTTAAAAAACCCAGGACGATGGAGGGACAGATAACCCGGTCCCGGAGGCTACTGTTATATTGATGAAAATTTAAAGGCCGTCAGAAAATTTCCGCCTTAAAAAGTATATGACAATTACAAAATCTCAGCTCAATGAAGAAGTTCTGGGTCATCAGAAAGGATTCCGATTCAAAATCTGGTTCGAGAGACGTTTCTCTCCCATAAAGCGTTGAAACTCTCAAATATCCGTTTTAAAATCCGGCTCAAGGGAAGTCAGTCTCACTGAAGCTCTCAAATATCTGGTTTACAATCTGGCTCAAGGGAAATCTGTCTCCCACAAAGCACTGAAGCTCTCAATGTCCGATTTAAAATTCCGGCTCAAGAAGAATATTATCTTTCACAAAAGTTTGAGATCTCGAAAAAAATTAAAAGGACCAAAGAGAGTCTATTGCAAAAGCAAAACTCAAACATAGGTGCCCCTTGAGCACAGCTCAAAATATTGCTTGGGGGCTCTTTCTGTTCTAAAGAACAAGAGTTGCTATAACCCTTGTGATAGGCTATAAAAGCCAGGCTTGGAAGCCAGGTGTATTCACCTAAAACCCCGGGTTATCCTGCCTGTATGCCGGAAGCTTCTCCATTAGGCAATCCTGATTGACCCGGCGAACTCTTAATAGACAATCTTTTTCCAGCAAAGACCCTAAACTTGTTAAGGTTAAAACGCCGGTTTGTCATGAGAGGGCACGGTTTATGGATAGCAAGGAGAAGCTCATGATGTTAAAGCCGCCTTCCTTGAAACTTGGATAATTCGGCCTATGATGTTTGATGCACTCTGACCCCGCGTACTCCTAATAAGTCTATCTTTAAATAAGAAATGAACTTATCTGGGTTAAAATGTCGAAGTGGTAGTGTGAGGGCCGGCTCACGGAAAGCGCGTACCTTCCAGTGGTTAATACTAGTTTCATTGAAGAAGATATTTTGGCTCGGCGGCCTACGAAAGCCTTGGATTTTTTTCTGATTGATTTGCTTTGAACATTTTTTTGCATTTTTTTCTCTTGTGACATGGTAATACATGGTTGAAAGCCAAATAAGCCTTATAAAGCCTCATGAGTCATATATGACGATAAACCGGTGTTTATCAACCGGGGATGGCTTTGACTATAAGTCGTCAGTATGAGATAATTCTCCGGTGTTTATTGACCCGGCCTGGTTTTTGACTATAAGTCGCTAGTGTATGATGAGAAAATATCCGGTGTTTATTAACCCGGTTTGGCTTTGGGCGTTAAGTCACCAGTATATATTTGGATTGCGCCATTGGAATCATGTGCTCATAAATCATTGGGTTATATTATTCAAATAGCCAACATGGCTGGATTTTTGTTATGGTTATCAATAACCAATATTATGGTTGAGGTTTTCAAAGTCGCTTCAGTGCAATGGATATTATATTATCAATTGGTATGATTTATTCTACAAAGGAATAGTCCCAAGTCGTTGCAGGCTTACGACTCGGCATTTGGGGGCTACATTATTCAAGTTGAGATTACATCAAATATGCAAGTCTCATGTCGCTGCAAGCATGCACCATCACACTTGGGGGCTAATGCAAAGTCATTTTACTGGCCTTATTGAAGACCCGATTCATTACATCATAATTAGCTGGCCCTTGGGGGCTACCAATTGCTCATGTTAACAATTCAAGGTACAAAAGTCTTAAATCCATTATATTGAAGGGTCCACTGCTCAGTTGGTAAAGCACAAAGCTCTTAACCTTGTGGACATGGGTTCAAGCCCCATGATGGGGGTTACATCATATGATGTTCTTTACAAAGAAGTATATATAAAGTCCCAGCTCAATATTAACTTACTGAGCCGGCCCTTGGGGGCTACACATTGCTGCTCAAAGTTCATATGATCATATTTATAAAGTCCCTGCTCATTATTGCATAATGTCAAGGCCCTTGGGGGCTACACTGGTTGAAGTTTTTATGAGCATAAGGCAATTTCAAGTCCCAGGCTGCTGCAAGCATGACAGCCCGGCACTTAGGGGCTACATATGTGGAATACTCAGTTTATGACTAATGATTGAGATGAACAACATGGATTTCTTCAAGCTTGTGACATTTATATTGAAGCAAGTCTTAAAGTTGTTGCTACGCTACCTCCTTAAGACTTGGGGGCTACAAGTGATAGGCATATAAGAGGTATATTTTCAAGCTTGATGTTAACTACAATTATGACCCGGTGCCATCGATATTTATAAACCGGCAATTTTGGCAATGGTAAACCGGCAAGTTCTACATCCTTAAGCCGACAGAAGATCAGATGAGTATTTTAAGGACCAATATTTTTGTTAAGCATTGGGAGCTGAGTCAAATGAATTATTCTTCGTAATATTTTCTCTGTGACAAACCAATGTCAACAAATTGATTAAGAAGCTGGCATATTGACCCGGATTTTCTAGAAGAAGGAAATGATAAAGACTTAAGGATGTTCAAGATCAGTTTAACATGGATAAATCCAAATTAAAATAGGGGCTAATGTCGGGGATATACCCCGCGGTATGACCCGGCCGGAGTTATAACCCGACTGGGCTTGGTAAACTGGCAGATGGTAAACCAGCAGAGAGTTAAGACAGACAGTTAAAACAGATGGTAATCCGGCAGGTGGTAACCGGCAGACAATCATAAACCGACAGGCAATCATAAACTGACATACAATCATAAACCGGCAGATAGTCATAACCCGGCAGACAGTCATAACCTGGCAGACAACCATAACCCGGCAGATAGTCATAACCCGATAGATGTTAAGTCAGATCATAACCTGACAGACATAGTTGTTGGGGAACGTAGTAATTTCAAAAAAAAATCCTACGCACACGCAAGATCATGGTGATGCATAGCAACGAGAGGGGAGAGTATTGTCCACGTACCCTCGTAGACCGAAAGCGGAAGCGTTGTGACAACGCGGTTGATGTAGCCGTACGTCTTCATGATCCGACCGATCCAAGTACCGAACGTACGGCACCTCCGAGTTCAGCACACGTTCAGCTCGATGACGATCTCCGGACTCCGATCCAGCAGGGTGTCGGGGATGAGTTCAGTCAGCACGACGGCGTGGTGACGATGATGATGTTCTACCGACGTAGGGCTTCGCCTAAGCACCGCAACATGACCGAGGTGGAATATGGTGGAGGGGGGCACCGCACACGGCTAAGGAACGATCACGAAGATCAACTTGTGTGTTATGGGGTGCCCCCTGCCCCCGTATATAAAGGAGGGAGGGGGGAGGTGCGGCCGGCCCCTAGGGGTGCGCCTGGAGGAGTCCTACTCTCACCGGGAGTAGGACTCCCCCCTCTTGCCTTATAGGAGAAGGAAACGGGGAAGGGGAAAGAGGAAAGGGGGGCGCCGCCCCCCCCCCTTCCTTGTCCTATTCGGACTAGGGGTGATGGGGCGCGCGGCCTGCCCTGGCCGGCCCTCCTCTTCTCCCTTAGGGCCCATGTAGGCCCATTAACCCCCGGGGGGTTCCGGTAACCCCCCGGTACTCCGGTAAAATCCCGATTTCACCCGGAACGTTTCCGATATCCAAATATAGGCTTCCAATATATCAATCTTTATGTCTCGACCATTTCGAGACTCCTCGTCATGTCCGTGATCATATCCGGGACTCCGAACAACTTTCGGAACATCAAAACATATAAACTCATAATGAAACTGTCATCGTAACTTTAAGCGTGTGGACCCTACGGGTTCGAGAACTATGTAGACATGACCTAGAACTGTTTCTGGTCAATAACCAATAGCGGAACCTGGATGCTCATATTGTCTCCCACATATTCTAAGAAGATCTTTATCGATCAGACCGCATAACAACATATGTTGTTCCCTTTGTCATCGGTATGCTACTTGCCCGAGATTCAATCGTCGGTATCTCAATACCTAGTTCAATCTCGTTACCGGCAAGTCTCTTTACTCGTTCCGTAATACATCATCTCACAACTAACTCATTAGTTGCAATGCTTGCAAGGCTTAAGTGATGTGCATTACCGAGAGGGCCTAGAGATACCTCTCCGATAATCGGAGTGACAAATCCTAATCTCGAAATACGCCAACCCAACAAGTACCTTCGGAGACACCTGTAGAGTACCTTTATAATCACCCAGTTACGTTGTGATGTTTGGTAGCACACAAAGTGTTCCTCCGGTAAACGGGAGTTGCATAATCTCATAGTCATAGGAACATGTATAAGTCATGAAGAAAGCAATAGCAGAAAAAAGTAAACGATCAAGTGCTAAGCTAACGGAATGGGTCAAGTCAATCACATCATTCTCCTAATGATGTGATCCTGTTAATCAAATGACAACACATGTCTATGGTCAAGAAACATAACCATCTTTGATCAACGAGCTAGTCAAGTAGAGGCATACTAGTGACACTCTGTTTTTCTATGTATTCACACAAGTATTATGTTTCCGATTAATACAATTCTAGCATGAATAATAAACATTTATCATGAGATAAGGAAATAAATAATAACTTTATTATTGCCTCTAGGGCATATTTCCTTCAGTCTCCCACTTGCACTAGAGTCAATAATCTAGATTACACAGTAATGATTCTAACACCCATGGAGTCTTGGTGTTGATCATGTTTTGCTCGTGGACTAGATCACAGTAATGGGTCTGCAACATTCAGATCCGTGCCTATCTTGCAAATTTCTATGTCTCCCACCTGGACTAGATCCCGGATGGAATTGAAGCGTCTCTTGATGTGCTTGGTTCTCTTGTGAAATCTGGATTCCTTCGCTAAGGCAATTGCTCCAGTATTGTCACAAAAGATTTTCATTGGACCCGATGCACTAGGTATGACACCTAGATCGAATATGAACTCCTTCATCCAGACTCCTTCATTTGCTGCTTCCGAAGCAGCTATGTACTCCGCTTCACACGTAGATCCCGCCACGATGCTTTGATTAGAACTGCACCAACTGACAGCTCCACCGTTCAATGTAAACACGTATCCGGTTTGCAATTTAGAATCGTCCGGATCAGTGTCAAAGCTTGCATCAATGTAACCATTTACAATGAGCTCTTTGTCACCTCCATATACGAGAAACATAGCCTTAGTCCTTTTCAGGTATTTCAGGATGTTCTTGACCGCTTTCTAGTGATCCACTCCTAGATTACTTTGGTACCTCTCTGCTAGACTTATAGCAAGGCACACATCAGTTCTGGTACACAACATTGCATACATGATAGAGCCTATGGCTGAAGCATAGGGAACATCTTTCATCTTCTCTCTATCTTCTGCAGTGGTCGGGCTTTGAGTCTTACTCAACTTCACACCTTGTAACACAGGCAAGAACCCTTTCTTTGCTTGATCCATTTTGAACTTCTTCAAAACTTTGTCAAGGTATGTGCTTTGTGAAAGTCCAATTAAGCGTCTTGATCTATCTCTATAGATCTTAATGCCCAATATGTAAGCAGCTTCACCGAGGTCTTTCATTGAAAAACTCTTATTCAAGTATCCTTTTATGCTATCCAGAAATTCTATATCATTTCCGATCAGCAATATGTCATCTACATATAGTATCAGAAATGCTACAGAGCTCCCACTCACTTTCTTGTAAATACAGGCTTCTCCAAAAGTTTGTATAAAACCAAATGCTTTGATCACGCTATCAAAGCGTTTATTCCAACTCCGAGAGGCTTGCACCAGTCCATAAATGGATCGTTGGAGCTTGCATACTTTGTTAGCTCCCTTTGGATTGACAAAACCTTCCGGTTGCATCATATACAACTCTTCTTCCAGAAAACCATTCAGGAATGCAGTTTTGACATCCATCTGCCATATTTCATAATCATAAAATGCGGCAACTGCTAACATGATTCGGACAGACTTAAGCATTGCTACGGGTGAGAAGGTCTCATCGTAGTCAATCCCTTGAACTTGTTGAAAACCTTTTGCGACAAGTCGAGCTTTGTAGACAGTAACATTACCGTCAGTGTCAGTCTTCTTCTTGAAGATCCATTTATTTTCAATTGCTTGCCAATCATTGGGCAAGTCAACCAAAAGTCCACACTTTGTTCTCATACATGGATCCCATCTCAGATTTCATGGCCTCAAGCCATTTTTCGGAATCTGGGCTCACCATCGCTTCTTCATAGTTCGTAGGTTCATCATGGTCTAGTAACATGACTTCCAGAACAGGATTTCCGTACCACTCTGGTGCAGATTTTATTCTGGTTGATCTACGAGGTTCAGTAACAACTTGATCTGAAGTTCCATGATCATCATCATTAACTTCCTCACTAATTGGTGTAGGTGTCACAGGAACAGATTTCTGTGATGAGCTACTTTCCAATAAGGGAGCAGGTACAGTTACCTCATCAAGTTCTACTTTCCTCCCACTCACTTCTTTCGAGAGAAACTCCTTCTCCAGAAAGTTTCCGAACTTAGCTACAAACATTTTGCCTTCGGATCTGTGATAGAAGGTGTACCCAATGATCTCCTTTGGGTATCCTATGAAGACACATTTCTCCGATTTTGGTTCGAGCTTATCAGGTTGAAGCTTTTTCACATCACAGCCCCCAACTTTCAGAAACGACAACTTTGGTTTCTTGCTAAACCACAGTTCATAAGGCGTCGTCTCAACGGATTTTGATGGTGCCCTATTTAACATGAATGCGGCCGTCTCTAAAGCATAACCCCAAAATGATAGCGGTAAATCTGTAAGAGACATCATAGATCGCACCATATCTAGTAAAGTACGATTACGACGTTCGGACACACCATTACGCTGTGGTGTTCCGGGTGGCGCTAGTTGCGAAACTATTCCGCATTGTTTCAAATGTAGACCAAACTCATAACTCAAATATTCTCCTCCACGATCTGATCGTAGAAACTTTATTTTCTTGTTACGATGATTTTCAACTTCACTTTGAAATTCCTTGAACTTTTCAAATGTTTCAGACTTATGCTTCGCTAAGTAGATATAACCATATCTGCTCAAATCATCTGTGAAGGTGAGAAAATAACGATATCCGCCACGAGCCTCAACATTCATCGGACCACATACATCTGTATGTATGATCTCCAATAAATCAGTTGCTCTCTCCATAGTACCGGAGAACGGTGTTTTAGTCATCTTGCCCATGAGGCACGGTTCGCAAGTACCAAGTGATTCATAATCAACTGGTTCCAAAAGTCCATCAGTATGGAGTTTCTTCATGTCTTTTACACCGATATGACCTAAACGGCAGTGCCACAAATAAGTTACACTATCATTATCAACTCTGCATCTTTTGGCTTCATCATTATGAATATGTGTATCACTACTATTGAGATTCAATAAAAATAGACCACTCTTCAAGGGTGCATGATCATAAAAGATATTACTCATATAAATAGAACAACCATTATTCTTTGATTTAAATGAATAACCGTCTCGCATCAAACAAGATCCAGATATAATGTTCATGCTCAACGTTGGCACCAAATAACAATTATTTAGGTCTAAAACTAATCCCGAAGGTAGATGTAGAGGTAGCGTGCCGACCGCGATCCATCGACTTTGGAACCATTTCCCACGCGCATCGTCACCTCGTCCTTAGCTAATCTTCGCTTAATCCGTAGTCCCTGTTTCGAGTTGCAAATATTAGCAATAGAACCAGTATCAAATACCCAGGTGCTATTGCGAGCATTAGTAAGGTACACATCAATAACATGTATATCACATATACCTTTGTTCACCTTGCCATCCTTCTTATCTGCCAAATACTTGGGGCAGTTCCGCTTCCAGTGACCAGTCTGCTTGCAGTAGAAGCACTCAGTTTCAGGCTTAGGTCCAGACTTGGGTTCTTCTCCTGAGCAACAACTTGTTTGATGTTCTTCTTGAAGTTTCCCTTCTTCTTCCCTTTGCCCTTTTTCTTGAAACTAGTGGTCTTGTTAACCATCAACACTTGATGCTCCTTCTTGATTTCTACCTCCGCAGCTTTTAGCATCGCGAAGAGCTCGGGAATAGTCTTTTCCATCCCTTGCATATTATAGTTCATCATAAAGCTCTTGTTGCTTGGTGGCAGTGATTGGAGAATTCTGTCAATGATGCTATCATCCGGAAGATTAACTCCCAGTTGAATCAAGTGATTATTATACCCGGACATTTTGAGTATATGCTCACTGACAGAACTGTTCTCCTCCATCTTGCAGCTATAGAACTTATTGGAGACTTCATATCTCTCAATCCGGGCATTTGCTTGAAATATTAACTTCAACTCCTGGAACATCTCATATGCTCCATGACGTTCAAAACGTCGTTGAAGACCCGGTTCTAAGCCGTAAAGCATGGCACACTGAACTATAGAGTAGTCATCAGCTTTGCTCTGCCAAACGTTCACAACATCTGGCGTTGCTCCAGTAGCAGGCCTGGCACCCAACGGTGCTTCCAGGACGTAATTCTTCTGCGCAGCAATGAGGATAATATGGCTCCTGCCAGTTGCCGATAACTTCGGTTACAAAACATGATCATCTCATACAATAAAATATAGCATCACGTCTTGACCATATCACATCACAACATGCCCTGCAAAAACAAGTTAGACGTCCTCTACTTTGTTGTTGCAAGTTTTACGTGGCTGCTACGGGCTTAGCAAGAACCGTTCTTACCTACGCATCAAAACCACAACGATAATTTGTCAAGTTGGTGTTGTTTTAACCTTCGCAAGGACCGGGCGTAGCCACACTCGGTTCAACTAAAGTGAGAGATATAGACACCCACCGGTCACTTTTAAGCACGAGTGCTCGTAACGGTGAAACCAGTCTCGCGTAAGCGTACGCGTAATGTCGGTCCGGGCCGCTTCATCTCACAATAGTGCTGAACCAAAGTATGACATGCTGGTAAGCAGTATGACTTATATCGCCCACAACTCACTTGTGTTCTACTCGTGCATATGACATCTACGCATAAAACCTGGCTCGGATGCCACTGTTGGGGAACATAGTAATTTCAAAAAAAATCCTACGCACACGCAAGATCATGGTGATGCATAGCAACGAGAGGGGAGAGTATTGTCCACGTACCCTCGTAGACTGAAAGCGGAAGCGTTATGACAACGCGGTTGATGTAGTCGTACGTCTTCACGATCCGACCGATCCAAGTACTGAACGTACGGCACCTCCGAGTTCAGCACACGTTCAGCTCGATGACGATCCCCGGACTCCGATCCAGCAGGGTGTCGGGGATGAGTTCCGTCAGCACGATGGCGTGGTGACAATGATGATGTTCTACCCATGCAGGGCTTCGCCTAAGCACCGCAACGATATGACCGAGGTGGAATATGGTGGAGGGGGGCACCGCACACGGCTAAGGAACGATCACGAAGATCAACTTGTGTGTTATGGGGTGCCCCCTGCCCCCGTATATAAAGGAGGGAGGTGGGACGTGCGGTCGGCCCCTAGGGGTGTGCCTGGAGGAGTCCTACTCTCACCGGGAGTAGGACTCTCCCCTCTTGCCTTGTAGGAGAAGGAAAGGGGGAAGGGGAAAGAGGAAAGGGGTCACCGCCCCCCCCCCTTCCTTGTCCTATTCGTACTAGGGGGAGGGGGCGCGCGGCCTGCCCTGGCCGGCCCTCCTCTTCTCCCTTAGGGCCCATGTAGGCCCATTAACCCCCCGGGGGGTTCCGGTAACCCCCCGGTACTCCGGTAAAATCCCGATTTCACACGGAACATTTCCGATATCCAAATATAGGCTTCCAATATATCAATGTTTATGTCTCGACCATTTCGAGACTCCTCGTCATGTCCGTGATCATATCTGGGACTCCGAACAACTTTCTGTACATCAAAACATATAAACTCATAATGAAACTGTCATCGTAACTTTAAGCGTGCGGACCCTACGGGTTCGAGAACTATGTAGACATGACCTAGAACTGTTTCCGGTCAATAACCAATAGCGGAACCTGGATGCTCATATTGGATCCCACATATTCTATGAATATCTTTATCGGTCAGACCGCATAACAACATACGTTGTTCCCATTGTCATCGGTATGCTACTTGCCCGAGATTCGATCATCGGTATCTCAATACCTAGTTCAATCTCGTTACTGGCAAGTCTCTTTACTCGTTCCATAATACATCATCTCACAACTAACTCATTAGTTGCAAATGCTTGCAACGCTTAAGTGATGTGCATTACCGAGAGGGCCCAGAGATACCTCTCCGACAATCGGAGTGACAAATCCTAATCTCGAAATACGCCAACCCAACAAGTACCTTTGGAGACACCTGTAGAGTACCTTTATAATCACCCAGTTATGTTGTGACGGTTGGTAGCACACAAAGTGTTCCTCCGGTAAACGGGAGTTGCATAATCTCATAGTCATAGGAACATGTATAAGTCATGAAGAAAGCAATAGCAGAAAACTAAACGATCAAGTGCTAAGCTAACGGAATGGGTCAAGTCAATCACATCATTCTCCTAATGATGTGATCCCGTTAATCAAATGACAACACATGTCTATGGTCAGGAATCATAACCATCTTTGATCAATGAGCTAGTCAAGTAGAGGCATACTAGTGACACTCTGTTTGTCTATGTATTCACACAAGTATTATGTTTCCGGTTAATACAATTCTAGCATGAATAGTAAACATTTATCATGAGATAAGGAAATAAATAGTAACTTTATTATTGCCTCTAGGGCATATTTCCTTCAAGAGTCGCCTGGGGTTAATAAGCCCGAGACGTTAAGAAGCCCAGATGTTAACAAGCCCATGAAGATAAGTCAGAATAGTTTAAGTCTTAGTCCGAGATGGACTCTACATGTAACCCGCCCCTTCAACTTATATAAGGAGGGCCAGGGCGCCCCAAGAGGGAGGAGAAAGAATCTTAAGGGTTAGACATAACTAGGAGAGCCGGTTTACGGCAACTCCCTCGTGATGATAATGAGACCTAGCCACAAACAACATGTAGGGTTGTTACCGGATGATGTTTCCCGGGACCCGAAGCTGTGTAAACCCTTGTCTTGTGTTGCGTTTCTCGATTCCGCTCAACCCCTCTCAAGCTACCACATAGATGTGTTGGCCTCACGACTAAGTCCTGACCCTAGGACATCTACCGTGACAATTCCACGGCAGCCTGGTTTTGCCTTCTCTCTTTTTCCGGACTTCTTTTTCCTCTGCTTTGGATTTGGAGTTTTTGAATCAATTCAAATGGACTTGAACACTTGGGCATGTCCTTGATTTTTACCCAAGTGACCCATCCACCCCTAACTCATCTTTCTTTCTCTGCAAAATCCCAAAAATGACCCAAGGAATATTTTTCATAAAGGAAAAATATTCATTTTCTTCTCCGAAATTCACTTCAAAGACATATGCTCCAAAGCAACCCTCATTTTTATTGCTCCAACAATGCTGAGAAAATTCCCACATATTCTTTGAACCCTAGGGCACCTCTCTGAGCAAAAATATTGCATAACTTTTTGGGACATTTTTTCTACAGAAAATCATTTCTATTCTGGATAGAATGGGCACTTTACTCAGCAAGTATGTTTTTCCTTGATCGAATGAGGCTGATCTTTCTTGAGCTTCATTACCTTCCTAAGAAATTGCTAAACCCCAAAGCCTAGCCCTAAACTCTTACTGGATCACTCACAGTTAACCTCGCAAGTTACTGTCCAGAAACTTACCATGAAGTAAACCATGCACACGCAACTCCTGGGTTCAACTCAAAGTGATGGAACCACTCAAACCACCAAGGACTACACGCCAGACATGAAGTTTAAGATTAGCGTGGCCTGATGTCATAGTTCACGTGGTGACCGCGTTTGTCCAGTTGTGTTGGCATGCTGCCGACGTGCTCTGCGACACGCCCGAGCTGCTGTTGCACTCGTGCTCGCTTCCCTGACCGCCGCGCCTTGCCAAACTTCACCACGATCATCGTTTCGACTCCCTTAACTCCTCCCTGGCGCTCGCCGATGCCAGAGCTCGCCGCAGCGAGCACGGGCACGGCGTGGCCAAGCAAACAGTGCGCTCGTGCTACTGTGCTCGTCGCCATCCTCGCTCATGTGCTCGTCTCCGCCCTCCCACAGTATTCGCGTGAGCTGCGTCGCCTTCTCCCCCTCTTGCTGATGTCGTTCATTGCCGGGCGCTGTGTCCAGAAGCTTTCCGGCGGAGCCCAATTCCCTCCTCTTTCTTGCCTATAAATACAGCCCCCTCCCGACTCCTTGAGCATCACCACTCACTCCCTCGACCTTCACAAGCTCGTAGATAAGCCATAGCCCGGCCGGGCAGGCCTCTGGCCGCCGCCCTGACCCGAGCTCGCCGGTGATTCCCCGTAGCCCCTCCACCTCACTCCAGTGCCTCTCGAGCTCGACCCACTCCTCAGGTGTCTTGCTGGTGGTTCACTGGTGCCGTCCGACCCCGTTGGAGCCCCTGGTGTAGCCCCACGTCACCGTCATCTCCAACTCCGGTGACCTCTTCTTCCTGCTGCTGCTGTTGAGGCCCGTTCCAACCCCATCCGACCACCCCTAGCCAAAATATGGGTACCGGCAGGTGTGCCTCGACCCTCTCTCTCTTTCTATCCCTCTGGTTCTAGCCGCCGGGCACTCCTCGCCAAAGAACGTGCCGTCAACATGCCACCCGCCTCTGTTTCTCTCTCTCCCCCCCCCAACCTGGCTAGTGGGGCCCGCTGTCAGCCTCTCAGCCCCCGCCGAAGCGGTATGAGTGGTGCGCATTCCTGGAAGTGCGCCATCGACGTCACCCCCCTAGTTTTCTTTTTATTCAAATTTAAATCAATTTAACCAGAAACTTTGACCTGCTGTAACTTTTAAACCACAAGTCCAAATGAGTAGATTCTTTGTGCATTGTGTTCTTACTAAAAAGATCTAGGAGCACACCAAAAATGAGAATATTCTCTGCTGTCTAGATTTTCTGGTAATTTTTAGAAGTGTTCTTGATGTTTTCTTTTTGTCATTTTAATTGTTTTCAGAGGGAGAAGCTTGTCTTGAAGAGATCCAGGAGGAGTGTGAAGCTCCTCTAAACTAAGGCAAGCCACACCAACATTTTAATGGTGTCTTTGCAATATCTGATTTTCCAACTTGAATATAAGTTATTTCTTGCATATAATTATTTAATGAATAATTCTTGTGTTAGTTATTTTGTCATGAGTTAAATGCTTAGTTTACAGAAGTGAGTACTTAAACTAGTGTGATCTAGCATGAGTAGTTTGACTATGTGATTTTGCTATGACTATGGTATGACTAGCATCGGTATTATTTTAGTATGTGAATAATGGATTTCATAAGGTAAATGATAAACTAAAAATGATGAGTGCTTATAACTAGCAAGAAAGAATCAGTAAAGTCTACTGATGATTTGTGCAAGTAGAACTTTTGATGAAGTTGATATGTTTATTCTAAGTGATATGTGATGCATGTCATATGGTTGCATGATCATGGCATATGGTGACTCGAGCATTTGTTTTTCAAGTTAAACCTGATGTTAATTGAACTTGAACATAAGTTGATCGCATCATGGTGCCACTGAATCGAGTTTTTCCCAGTGCAACCACATTTGCCATTATGGGAAGGCCTTTAGTCGGTCCGTTGTCATGCCTCTGGTCGTTGCCTCCAACGAGGGAAGGTTATGGGCGTGCGCTACCCTGGCACTGTAAGTAGACATAACCTTGTATGCCCATTGTTGTTGTTGTTGTTGTTGTTGTTGTTGTTGTTGTTGTTGAGTTGGTACCTTGTCCCCGTTTGGGACCGTTTGAGTTTTGCCACGACGGTGGCCATTGATGCCTTTGGTAGGCATGGGGCCACCCATGACTTAGCCCAGTGGGAAGTTAGTCGGATTGGCCGAGAGAGTGTCATGCCAATGGGGGAGTTCCATCGGAAAGCCATTGGTCCACCCGAATAGGAGTGCGAGGCCATGGGTTTCGTGGTGTGGGTACAATGCGCTACCTCTGCAAAGTGTATTTAATCTATCGATAGCCGTGTCCTCGGTTACGGACACAACTCATAAGTAGGTCACACCATGGATCAACTTTTATAAAGTAATCTTGCACACTAAGTTATATGCATGGCACTAGTTGAGTGTTGATGATGTCAATGAGACTGACCGTTGTGGGAACCAAGTGTGGTTTCGTTTGTGATCCGTGAATGATCACCGTTTGGTTACGAGGTAACCCATTGAACCAAGTGTGGTTCCGATTGTGATCCATGAATGATCACTGTTTGGTTACGAGGTAACCCGTTGGTAAGAGAGTCCGAGGGACTCGGCGCACAAGTTTGGTTGCATGGCATGAGTAGCATGTTGTTATTTGCACTCAACTTGATTAAATGTCATGATATTGTTTGCCATTATGTTTATGCTTGTTGTGAGCTTGCAAGTACATTCAATGTACTGACCTGACATGGTATGCCAGATTTCAGGAAAGTCTAACTGGATCGGAGTGCTGCTGTGTCTGGATCGTGTCCACATTGGTGTCCCTGTGCTATATGGAGTCCCGCTTCGTCATCATTCCGCTGCGCGTAGTTGTCGTGCTCGAGGCCCCTTTATCACTAAATAATGTACATATTGTTCAGCCGCACCGTGTGTGCCGCTTGACCTTGCTACATGATGTAATATCACACTATGTTTCCGCTAGCATCAGTAAAGTGGTTGTATTCTGTAGCAATATGTTGTGTGTTGCCAGAAGACTTGATCTCTGGGTTAGCAATGCAAGGTAAACCCGCTGCTTTGAGTCGGGGTGCCATAGTGGCCTACAGGAACTCTACGGAAGACCTTGTTTCATTCGTCCCGTCTTCAAACACTAGGCAGTGCGAGGACATAAAGGAGGGAACGATTCTTGCGAGTAAAGTGCACAAGACTCTGCAGAGTGAAAACCTAATCGATTAGTCGTGTCCCCGGTTACAGACAACTGAGCCTCTGGAATTGGAGTATTTCAGAAATCTCAACACCGAACATAATTATTTAATTTGATGGGTTATTAAGTATTTCGGGTATGAGACACTGGTTAGCGGAACCATCTCATTAACAACCAACAATTTGTAGTAATTGCAAGCAAGTCCTTTTGTTGTAGGGAAAAATTGGCTTTTTTGCAAAAACTTAAACTTAGAGCCACAGCCAAATTTCATATAGTGTTAGCATTATTATTATTGTTCTCTCTATGACTTGCCCGCATATTCAAAATGCTGACCTACACGGCTGCAACGTCTCATGTTGCAGAGGAGTTTTCCGACCACGAGTGAGGCTATGATCTACGCTCGGTGATTGTCCTATGGAATCGGATGGACTAGCTTATTGTCTACACTTCTGCAGCATTTATTTTTTCTCATGAGTTGGCCTTCGGTCCAATTTATTCTATTGTAATGAAGACTCTATATGAGAATCATGTAATAAATCAGGTGTGATTGAACTTTGAATTTTTCATCAATGTACTGTGTGTGCCAGCAGATCATGGGATGGTACAGATACACAGAGACTTGACCGATTTCGGGTCGGGCCGCTACAAATATGGTATTCAGAGCACACGCTGACCATAGGACGTAACCCCTAGGATCGGAAAGCCAAAGGAAGTAACTATTTTATTTTATGTCTTTATTATTCCGTAATTCTCCCTTGTTCATTTCTGACTTCCCTCCGATTTCAACATTCTAGATTGCCGTCAAGTTCATCCCAGTTCTGCTCTTGGAGTTTTGCCAGCCAGATGAGACAATGCTTTTTGGCAAGAAGCTGGTCCAGATCACTAAGGAATTGAAGATTGCTCTGCCTTCTATCACCTGGACCCCTATCATGGCACTTCCAGGAGACCGTCGCTATAGGATTAAGGTGCACATACCAGGGAGGACCTTCAGAAGCTTCTCGGCGCCCATTGACTTCAGGTTCACTTCTCCCACTTGGATCCTCGGGAGAGACATAGAAGTTCATAGTGCACTTGGACGCATCCAGGAGGAATACAAGGCCAAGCTCGTTGGATCACACTACACCATGATTTCTCGCAGGACTGCAAATGGAGAGATCATCCACACCATAGATGACGACTCTAGAGATTCAGATGCGCAGGAGCTTGAAGACAGTCCATAAGTTGCAGCTTCATGAAATTCAACTGGAGGATGAAGCACGTGAACCCACTATGAGCATGAGGATGAAGTCAAGGATTTCATGGAGAGAGTCGATAACCTGAAGATTTATGTTGCCGCATTGGAGGAGAAGATGGACCAGGGAGAAGACCTCTTTCCGAGTGGGGACGATGGATCCCTCGTGAGAAATGATAAGGATTAAGAGAGCTCCACTGAAGGATGCAACAATAGGAGACGCACCACCAGAGGATGCCGCACCGCTGGAGGATGCAAGGATATCTAAGGAGAACATTTAGTCGACCACCATGTTTTTTTATTTTTTCGTCGATCAGTTAGACCGTTATTTTCCATTAGTCATGAGATTTTGTAATCTGAGATTGAACCTTGTTTGAGATGAATGCATAAATGATTGGTGTGATTATGATTGTGCATTCATATGGGTAGTGCTATTTCTCATTAGACCCTTGTTCTATTCTAATTTCTCATCCACTCAAAAAGACCAGATGCCTCCGAGACGTGGCCCCGGATTCACTTTCTCGCCAGAGCTCACCCAGTTGAACCAGCAATAGAATGCCTTGATGCAAATGCTCATCCAGAACCAAGGCAACAACAACAACAACAATCCACCGCCACCACCCCCTGTCGACAACCTGACCCGGTTCCTAAGGCTGAATCCGCCGGTGTTCTCTAGCAGCACTGAGCTGATTATAGCTGATGATTGGCTCCGCAAGATCGGAAGGGAGCTAGCAACTGCTGGATGCATAGATGCTGAGAAGGTGCGTTTTGCCGCACACCAACTAGATGGACCTGCAGCCTCTTGGTGGGAGAACTACACCACCACCTATCCCATCGCCAACATCACGTGGGATCAATTCCAGCAGGCTTTCCGCACCGCTAATGTCTTAGCTGGAGCCATGAGTCTGAAGAAGCGTGAGTTCTGCAACTTACGCCAGGGGAATCGTACTGTGGGGCAGTACGTGGATGATTTCAGCCAGTTAGCTCGCTATGCCCCGGGTGATGTGGCCACAATGCCGCAAAACAGGAGAAGTTCCTCGAAGGACTCAATGATGAGCTGGGAATGCAGCTGATGGTGGCTACCTTCAATAACTAGCAGGAGATGGTAGACAAGGCCATCATCCTTGAAGGTAAGCAACAGCAGATTGATATCCGCAAATGGAAATATATCCAAGGGAAGTACAACTCGGGAGCTCAGCAAAAGCCTCGCTACACCCCATACCCGGGAGATCACACCCATCACACTCATGGATGACATAACCATGGAGGGAATGGAACAATCGCAACAACAACACCAACTTCAAGTCTGGCAATGGAGGCAATGGCAACCAGCACCGTCCTGCTCCAGCTCAGAAGGATCTGAGTCATATCACCTGTTTCAAGTGCCAGAAGACATGACACTATGCCACCGATTGTCTGGAGGCCAAGCGGGGAAATGGAAACGGCAACGGAAACTCAGCCACCAAGAAGCCCAATCCTTTTCCTCGTGCCCAGGTGAACCACATTGACGTGGAGGATGTATATGATCAATCGGACACTGTGGTTGGTAAGTTTTTATTAAATTCATGTCCAGTATTGGTACTCTCTGATTCTGGTGCAACGCATTCATTCATATCAAGGGTAGTTGTGGAAAAGTACGGGTTGCCCACTAGAACCCTTAGAAGCCCTCTTCAGGTCACCTCCCCAGGAGGAGAGATGATGACAACTTTAGGCTGTGATTCGACCCTCAGCATTGGAATCATGATTTTCCTGCAGACGTCATAGTATTGGAATCCCAGGGATTTGACATGATCTTATGCATGGACTGGTTGACGAAGTTTGAAGGAAACATTGACTATGCTCGCAAGACGATTTTGCTCACCACCCAGGAGCAGAAGAGGATCAAGTATGTATCCAGACGCACACTGATGAAGAACAGGTGAATTCCCTCATGGGAGTTGTTCATGAGGAAGTGCCAGTAGTGCAAGATTTTCCTGATGTATTTCCAAAGGAATTACCAGGAATGCCACCGGACAGAGACATTGTGTTTTTGATTGAGTTATTGGCCGGCATAGCCCCAATATCCAAGAGACCTTATTGGATGCCCCTGAATAATTTGGAAGAGATCAAGAAGCAAATTAATGAGCTATTGGAGAAGGGATATATTCGGCCAAGCTCATCACCTTGGGGAGCCCCAGTTCTTTTGGTAGAGAAGAAGGATGGAACCCCGAGAATGGTTGTGGATTATCGTTCATTGAACGACATGACCATCAAGAATAAGTACCCTCTGCGGATGATTAATGATCTATTTGATCAGCTAGTTGGAGCCAAAGTGTTCTCCAAGATCGATCTTCGACCAGGGTATCGTCAGTTGAAGATTCGTGAACAGGATATACACAAAACGACTTTCACCACCAGGTATGGTTTATATGAGTATACCATCATGTCATTTGGACTGACTAACGCCCCTGCGTATTTTATGAGCATGATAAACAAGCTATTTATGGAATATATGGACAAGTTTGTCATGGTGTTGATCGATGACATATTGGTTTTTTCCAAGAGCGAGGAAGAGCATAAGGAACATTTGCGTCTAGTTCTGGAGGAACTCTAAGAACATCAATTATATGTCAAGTTCAGCAAATGTGAATTTTGGTTGAAGGAAGTCGGATTCCTCGGACATGTTATTTCAGGACAAGGAATAGCATTCGACCCCACCAAGGTTGAATTGGTCACCAAATGGCAGTCCCCCACCTCAGTCAAGGAGATCCGCAGTTTTCTCGGACTTGCAGGATATTATCCGAGATTTATTAAGAATTTCTCTAATATTGCTAAATCCATGACCGAGGTGTTGAAGAAGAAAACCAAGTACATTTGGACCGAGGATTATGAAGCCAGTTTTCAGGAGCTGAAGAAACGTTTGGTTACAGCCCCAGTGCTAATTTTGCCGGATATAAACAAGGATTACCACGTATATTGTGATGCTTCTCGTCAAGGACTCGGAGGAGTCCTGCATGCAGGAAGGAAAAGTTGTAGCTTATACCTCCAGACAGCTACGACCTCACGAGATGAATTATGCCACACACGATTTGGAGTTAGCTGCCGTAGTGCATGCACTCAAGACCTGGAGACATTTCCTTGTCGGAAATAGTTGTGATGTTTACACGGATCATAAAAGCTTGAAGTATATTTTCACACAGAAGGACTTGAACCTTAGGTAGAGGAGATGGCTAGAGTTGATCAAGGACTATGACATGAGATTGCATTATCACCCAGGAAAGGCAAATGTTGTAGCAGATGCCTTGAGCCGTAAAAGCTATGTGAACACCCTCAGAGCTGGAGGATTACCTCAGGAATTAGTCGACGATCTCAGAGGACTCCGACTAGAGATAGTACCGAAAGGATTTGTCGCCACCTTGGATATTCAGTCTACTTGACCAAAAGAATTCAAGAAGCCCAGAAGACGGACAAGTAAACTGTAGAGATAAATGAAAGGATGAGTAACGGAAAGGCTAAAAGTTTTCGTGAGGATGAGCACGGAACTTTATGGTTTAAGGATCGTATATATGTGCCCAATGACCCAGAGGTCAGGAAATTAATTCTTTAGGAGGCCCATGAATCACCGTACTCAATTCACCTAGGCAACACCAAGATGTATCTGGATTTGAAGGAAAGTTTCTGGTGGGCAAGTATGAAGAAGGATATTGCCGAGTACGTAGCAGTATGTGATGTTTGTCAGCGAGTAAAGGCGGAACATTAGAAGCCGGCAGGGTTACTTCAACCTCTGTCGATACCCGAGTGGAAATGGGAAAAACTTGGGATGGATTTTATCACAGGATCACCTAGGACTCGTTCAGGTTATGATTCTATCTGGGTACTGGCTGATCGTATGACCAAGGTAGCACGTTTCATTTCCGTGAAGACCACCTATACCAGCGCGTTAGCCAAGATATACATGACTAGGGGTGCGTGCTGCCCTCTTTCCTAGCGCGTAGGTCATGATATAGGAGGTCCCAAGAGAGACTTAGCAAAATCACTAATTGAAGAGAACTCATTACAAAAATCACTCCCACCTTCCCAGGTTGTATGTGCTGCCACTTGTCACAACTTGGGAGTTTTTCCTTTTTTCTTAGATCTGTTTATTCAAAATGTTTTATCTCTCAAACCGCACGTCTAAATCTCGAACCGTTTTCACTGTTGGATTCCTCGAGTTGAGATCTTCAAAACTAGATCTCATGTTGATAGGTTTTAATGAACATTTTTTCATGAAAAAACCGAAATGGGGCATGATTTTTTTTCCTTTCCGAAAGATGCCTTTCGCGAAATCACAAACGTGCCTTCACGGAAGCAAAATCGTGCCTCTCGCGGAAGGAAAAAATAGAAAACATATTTTTTTTCGTTTTTGAGAGGCACGGCCATGCCTCTCGCGAAAGCACAACCGTACCTCTTACGGAAGAAAAAAACAAAAAAACACTTTTTTTCGTTTCCGAGAGGCACGGCCGTGACTCTCGTGAAAGCACAATCGTGCCTCTCGCGGAAGGAAAAAAAATTAAAAATGCATATTTTTCCGTTTCCGGGAGGCACGACCGCGAAAGCACAATTGTGCCTCTCGCGGAAGCAAAACCGTGCCTCTCGCGGAAGGAAAAACACAGAAAACATGATTTTTTTTTTCCATTTTCGATAGGCACGGCCGTGACTCTGGCGAAAGCAAAACCGTGACTCTCGTGAAAGAAAAAAAAACATGTTTTTTCATGCAAATAAAACAATTTTTTTATCCAAAGCTAAGGAAGACCGGTGGAAAACCGAAAAGTCGAAAAACCCCGTTTAAAAAGCCAAAAACGCGTGCGAAAAAAACAAAATTTGAAGGGAGCACCCAGAGAGCGACACGTGGCGGGCAGCTAAGAGCGCGTCCAGTGACGCTGATCATTGTGAGGCTCCCGGAGGAGCGCTCTTTAACTAGTTGCTCTCAAGACTTAGGCATGCCTAATTCCGCGATTTTCCTGGTGACCGTGTTGGGCCCAAATCTTGTCATGGGTCTACCCTGAGATCAGGCCGTCGGGTTTATTGCGGAGTTGCAAAACCAGTCCGCCTGAAAATGAAAACCTAAAAAGATGGTTGGTGGACTCCCAATGGCAGGTCCTATTTAAAAAAATTGTTCATTGTGTACTTAAAAAATGTGCACAGTATATCAAAAAAATGTTCAATGTGTATTAAAAAATTGTCCAGCGTCTATCACAAAATGTTCAGTGGTACAAAAAAGTCATTTTTTTATCTGCCGCCGTGTTTAATTCTTATATGTTTGTTGCAGCCTGTTAATCACCAACATTCAGCAGCTCAAAGTGGTAAACAACGCTTACTCTATATCTCATGGTTGTGAATTTGACTCCTTGATAGGGTGATATTTTCTGGGGATTTTGATAGCGGCTCACTATGAAACAACCGAATGGGCCGACCCATTTAGATCGAAGGAAAACAGAAACTGAAAAGGGGGGACAATGCTGGATCAATCCCTATTCTCCTGGGAGATCGCCACCGCAGCTAACCACTCCACCCGCTTCGAGCTACTGCTTAGAAGTAGGATCGCGGCCAACTAGAGGCGACCGAGCTTGTCTTCTCCAAAAAAAAAATCTTTCTTTCCATTTTATTTTGTTTCATTTCTTTTTCCTCCTCCGATTTTTTCATTCTTTCTTTTCTCTTCTCCGATTTGTCTCATTCTTTTTTGCTTTCTTTTGTTTCATTTCCTATTTCCTTTCCGTTTTTTATTCTTTTTGCTTTTTCTTCTCCAATTTGTTTCAGTCTTTTTGCATTTGTTTCTTTGTTTTTTATTTTATTTTATTTTGGTTTTTACTTTTTTGGGTTTTCTTTGTTTCTTTTTGTTTTTCATTCTTCATTCTTATGTACATGATCAACAATTTTTCGAATAATTGCTCAACATTCTTTTTTATTCTCCAATTATTTCTTCTCTGATTTGTTTTTCATTCTACACTCTTATATACATCTTCAACATTTTTTAAATATTTGTTCAACATTTTTCAAATACTTGCTCAACGTTTTTATATATATATGATCAACATGTTTTCAAATACTTGTTAAATATTTTTGCAAAAACTTGTTCAACATTTTTATATACATGATCAACATTTTTTTCCAAATACTTGTTCATCATTTATATATACGATCAACATTTTTTCAAATACTAGTTTAACATTTTTTTCAAATACTTGTTCAA
The DNA here is from genome assembly GCF_018294505.1 of Triticum aestivum. Taxonomy (NCBI): domain Eukaryota; kingdom Viridiplantae; phylum Streptophyta; class Magnoliopsida; order Poales; family Poaceae; genus Triticum; species Triticum aestivum. The sequence goes on along the minus strand of NC_057810.1, from coordinate 562,441,399 downwards.
CATTTTTCAAATGCTTGTTCAACACTCAGGGTGCAGAATAAGTTATTCTTCGCCCGAGGTAATCTTACGATCGCTTCATAAACAAATTACGTTTGAAATACAAATAGTTATATTCATATTGATTCATTACGTAAAATTTGGTATATGAAAACAGAAAAATAAGTTATAAGACCAGAAATATCGTTTTTTATGTATGTTTTTACGTTCGTAATTTTACATAACATAAAATATTTTTTATAGCGAGTATATATTTTATTATGTTCTCTTTTTATGTTTTAAACAAAATAAAATTTACAAAACCTAAAAATACAGTGTATTGATGTCAAAATAGAGAGGGGGTGAAAAATAACTATTCCTTACCCAGGGTGACGAATAGCTTATTATATATATATATATATATATATATATATATATATATATATATATATATATATATATATATATATAGAGAGAGAGAGAGAGAGAGCGAATCTTTTAAAAGTGTAAAAATAGTAAAAAAATAAAAGTAAAACAGAAAGCAGAAAACATCAAAAAAAGAGGAAAAAGAGGTTGTGGCCTCCTGCGTTTGTCGGCCGGCCCATCTTGTTCCCCTTTAACGAGTCCGAAGCTAGAATCGCTGAAGGCGATATATAGGCGCGCCCATTGGTTTCACGCTCGCGAGTTGTCAGTCGCAATGAATGGAGTAGCCAGCTCGGTGAGCTAGGGTGGTCCAACAATGAAAATTTTCATGTAATTCTATGTATTTAAAAAAAATTCTAACTTGTATATTGGCCATGGGGAAATGTGAGCGTGTTCCATGGACCACCTTGTCCATCCCTAGCTACGTCACACCACCGCTGAAGATGCTCACATACTTTCACAAACGAAAACCTCATCAAGCACATACTGGAGCGCACGATTTGAGGTCGTGCATTGGAGTTGGTCTAACGTAAGACATGGATGGACGGGACAAATGCAGCTCCTGCGTGAGACGGGCGCGTCGCTCCAGACACCACCGCGATTCCCGCACACGCGCACGCGGCGCCGCGCGGCCCGCACGGCAAGCGAACACGGACGGCGCGCGTGCACGCAGCTGCTCGCGGCCGTCCACTTGTCGCGCCACTTCCACCACGCGTCGTGGCCGTTGGCAACACGTACATGGCGTCTCGCCATCCGTCAGCTCCGCAGTTTCGGCACGCGAGGCAACAGGTCAGGCTAGCTCGCCGCTTGGGCTTGTCACCGCCTGGTGCTTGTAGCAGCACTAGCAGTGGAGTGTCAGCTACTCGTTTTGGTCATCTTCTTGTCGCGCTTGCGTTGCGTGATGGATCATGCATGCATATGCATGCACGTGCACCAACTCACGGGTTTGGGGGCGTCTCGGCTTTGGGACGTGCATGTCTTCGTGATGTCTGGGCACTTTCGCCGCTTTGGTCTGTGGCCAGCGACACGACGAATCTTTTTCGTCGCTTCTTTTGTTCCGTTTATATCTGTTGCTCGGCTCCGGGAAAAAGATTGGGTGAGCGAGCAGTGTAACATGCCGTACCAGTACCACCTTGAACCGAAATTTTCCCAACCGAGGTAGAAGTCATAGAACTTTGGGGACCTCGCCGCCTTATTATTTCTTGCATGTGAATGAATAGTTCCGCTTAAATTAGTCGGCACGTATGTTCCCTCCCTCTCAAACACGTACATCACTCCACATGGACGCAGCTGCCAGCAAAGAGTTCCGTGCGTTGCTGCAGTTGCGTTGTACTAGCACGAACAAACGGAAGATATCACTTCATTACAAGTAGCAATATGTACTGCTGATTGCTTCTAGCATTGTCTGTTTTGTCTGCCAAATGCCCTGGCCTGGCCTGCACATGTACAGCCCTCAATAATTTGCAGTGACTCGTCTTCCTTGAGAGAGTTCAGAGAGGATTAGTGGAATAGAAACCTGACACAAGATTTTTGTTTGACAAGTGAGAAATGTTTTCCCCACTGAACGTGCCTAATTGATCTGACTTAATTAGTCAATTGCTTACGGCAGAGATGGACCGCAACCGCAATGACTTGGTTGGAACACCTTGATCGGCTTTAAAAGCGACAATAAAGAGAAATAAACGTGTTTCGTACCCTTTTAGCTACATTTCAATCAGCTGACTTTTCATTTTATGGTCAGTCAATTTTCTGTTCGTTGGATCGTGTTTTGAGATCTGTGCAGTTTTCATTTTGTTCTGTTTAATTCGGTCGTTGGGCTGGGCTGCAAGGAATCGATTGACGCATTGGTTTGGTCAGTCGAATTGGCACCGGGCCGATTTCTTTGTCTTGGTTGCACCTGTTTAATTCTGGTATGAATATTTTATTTTCCTTTTCTCTTTCCTTTATTAGTTATAATTTTGTTTTGTGGGTTGTTGGTTGGGTGTAATTATATACGTACAAATACTATATAATATGCGACAAGATCTCATGATTTACGATTATTTTTGAATATTACGAGAAATGCAATTTCATTGAAAAGTTGTGTGTAAGTTTTTTTATAAATTCTATTTCTTCTTAAAGAAAATACCAACACCACTAATTCATTCTTTTTCAAAAAATCATTCTTTTGATATTGTTTTAGTATCTGTTCATTTTCATTCTACTTTAAGGTTAATACCAATGCCACTATTCATTTATTCTTAGATTCTGTTTTTGCAAAAGTTCACTTTTATATGCTTATTCTTGCATATTAGTAAAAAGCGCAATTTTTATGTATATTTCGTGCAAATTTTGTCCGTGTTTGTTTTAGATTCTTTTTCTCATTTTTTCTTAAATGGTAATACCAATGCCACTAATTCATTCTTCCTAAGTAAATTTAATTCTTTCTTTTGTGGGTATTGTTGCTTCATTTTTTTATTTCTGTTTTATATTTCTATGTGTTTTCCTTTTTTTCCCTTTATTTATTTTATTGCTTTTTTGTGGTTTTTTGGCTGAGTCTAATTATATGCAAACAAATACTATATAATATTTTGCAAAAATTTTATGGTTATATGAATATATTTGCATATTACGATAAAGTGCAATTTTGGCGCAAAGTTGTGCACAAGTTTTATTTTTATTTTTTGACTTCTTAAAGGAAATACATTATTTGAGTTACATTATGTGTAAAGTATAGTAGTATGCGGAAAATGCACTATTATATGCTTACCCTTTGCATATCTCAAATGTGCAATTTCAGTGCAAATTGTGTGTAAGTTTTACACACACACAATTGTGTGTAATTGTATGTGTTTAAATGTAATGCTTGGCTGCCTAATTAATTATGCTTGGCCAAATACTTTTTATCTGTGTTTTATGTTTCTATGTGTTTTTCTTTTTTCCTTTTTTTCCTTTATTGATTTTTTTTGTTGTTTTTTGGCCCGGTGTAATTATGTACAAACAAATACTATATAATATTTGCCAAAATTTCATGATTATATGATTATTTTTGCATATTACAGTAAAGTGCAATCGGTGCAAGTTGTGCGCAAGTTTTTTATTTAATTTTCCGACTTCTTAAAGGAAATACATTATTTCAGTTACACTATGTGTAAACTATAGTAGAATGCGAAAAATGCACTATTATATGCTTATTCTTTGCATATTTCAAAAAGTGCAATTTCAGTGCCAATTGTGTGTAAGTTTTGAAAGTTTTTCCTTTTCATTTTCTTTCTTCTTAAAGGGTTTCATTCTTCCTTAGAAAACTTCATTATTTTGATTTTGTTTTAGTTTTTTCTAAAAGGGTAATACTAGTGCCACACATTCATTCGTCCATAGAAAACTTCATTTTTTTTTTACTTTTTACTTTTTATTTCATGTTTTATTTTGTTTTAGTCTTCATTTCTTTTCTTTTGTATGGGTAATACAGATGCCTCTAATCCCTAACTTTTTAGAAAACACTTTTTTTTGTGAAAATCTCACTATAATATGCTCAGTTTTGCATAGTAATAATATATTTTCCAAATATATCGATGTATAAAAATAAATATGTGTGAGAATTCTATTCATCAGTGAGATTGCACATGTATGAAAATAAATATAGGAGTTGAGATTGCACGGTCACTGACCATTGCAAGCAATTATGTTTGAGAGTGCTATCCATTGGTCAGCTACAAAGACTTGGCCAATTATACTATACTAGAGCAGCCAGTAACTATAACGTACAAAAAACAGTATACAGGCTTGGTAGTATTGAACTGGAACAACCCATGGTCCAGCTTGCACCTGTGCGGACGCTGCTATGGCTTGTGTGGCTGCCCAATGACTCATGCTTGACTGAAACAGAGTTTGGGTCAATCGACTGACCCAAAATCCATTCAGCCGATTGACCAGTAGCCACGCCCGTTTCGTACTAGTAGTATGAAACTTTACCGAAAAGAGTATAGTAGACAGAGTTACGCTTCAGAGACGTGGATCACTGACTAGGCTTCGTACCGCTCCTTTTCCTGGTACGGCACGTCGCCATGCGAGCTCTACCCAAAGAGTTTATACCTGGCCAAACCTCGGGCCGGACCGGGCTTCGGGCCGGGCCTAGCCAAGCCCGACACAAAAAACCCAAGCCCGGGCCCGGCCCGGCCATCGGGCCTGTGTTTCCGGGGCCGAGCCCAGCCCGAACACGTAAAAGCCCGTCGGGCTCCAGGCCGGCCCGGCCCGACCTTTAAAAAATGTAAAAACGATGGGTCTGGGCCTGACCCGACCTTCGGGATAAAAAACTAGGCCCGAGCCTGGCCCGGGGGCAGCGTCGGGCCGGGCCGGGCTTCCCATGGCCAGGACTACTGGCGAGTAGTATGATTTACGAGCCCATCTGGACACGTCTATAATTGATTGATCCACCTAACCAAGGGAGATGGATCATGGTTATTTCTGGATTCCAAGATCCCCCGTGACATACTGTAAAAAAGCCCTACATCGATACCTGTTTTTTTGGATGAATACGCTTAGCAGCCTATCATTTTATTGATAGGAGGGGAAAGGAAGTTGTTGTTACAAGTTGCATCCTCACACCTATCCTCATAGGCATGCGCTAACAGGCGTCTGGGAGGGAGCGGCGAGCAGGGGGGAGGATGCTTAGCCTCAATACAGAAGATCAAGTTATATGGATGATAGCAGCTAGTCCCTTGGCTCCGGCCTTAACCTAGAGGCGAGCGCCATCTTGGATGGAAAGCACGAGATCGTCGGTGGAGGGTTGAAGGCCATCGAAGATGACGGTGTTGCGGTGCTTCCAGATGGCCCAAGCGATCAGAGCGACGATGGAGTTCAGCCCTTTGCACAGACCGCTCGGCGAGGTGTCGGCCGCGAGAGCCCACCAAGCGAAAAAGGTCGTCGTGTTGTCCATGGGCGGGGTAGTGAGCCGGCACCATGAAAGAATTTTGTGCCAAGTGGTCCTAGTGAACACATGGCCGGATAAGAGGTAGGCGATGGATTCCGTCTCCTGGGAACAAAGGATGCAAACAGGGTCTTGGGTGAGGCCATGGCGTGCGCGGCGCTCGGCCGTCCAGCATCGGTCCAGTGAAGCAAGCTAGAGGAAGATCTTGTTGATGATGGGTGCCCAACTCTTCCAAAGTAGCTTCCAACAAGGCGGGGTAGTGGATCCATGGAAGAGGGCTTGGCAGCAAGACTTGGCCGAGTATATACCATTTGCCGTCCACCTCCAAGTTATCCGATCGGGCGTGGGGGTGAGGGTTACGCCTTGGAGCTTACGCCAAAGATTGACGTACTCAAGGACCTCTGAGAGCCCTAGCGTGCCGTGGATGTCGCGAATCCAGGCCTGCTGCTCAAGGCCCTCGCAAACCAAGGTGCGCCGCCTGCACCGGCTCGGCACGAGGGAAAGGAGGCTGGGGGCAATGTCGGAGATGGCTTGCCCGTCAAGCCAGTGGTCGCTCCAAAAAAGCAGGTTCTCCCCGTCTCCAAGGTGCCAGGATGAGGATACACGGAAGAAGCGGCACGTCGCATCATCAATTGGGAGCTGAAGGTGGTGCCATGGGCGCGAGAGGTCGGTGGCCTTGAGCCAAAGCCAGCGGCAACACAATGAAATGTCGGTGAGATGCAAGTCTCACACGCCCAGTCCGCCGAATTCCAACGGTCGACAGACGCGCGACCAGTTTACCAGGCAGCTGCCGGACCTAGCGTCACGCCGGCCATGCCAGAAAAAGTCGCGGATGACCCGCGTGATTTTCTTGAGGATTGCCGGGTTGATAGCAATGGCCATGAGGATATGCACAGGCATGGCGGAGAGTACGTGGCGCACAAGAGCAAGACGCTCGCCGGGTGACAGGAGCGCGGCTTTCTAGGTGGTCAGCTTCCGCGTGAGCTTGTCCACGAGCGGCAGCAAGGATGAGGAGGGTGTCTTGCGCACGGACATCGGGAGGCCCAAGTACACCAAGGGGAAAGTGGTGACCGGGCATGCGAGCGTGGAGTTGGTGGCCGTGGTCGCTTCCTCGCCACAGCAGATGGGGGTGGCCGAGCACTTGAGAAAGTTCGTGCGGAGACCCGAGGTGTCGCCGAAGTCCCGGAGCAGCTCGCGGATGGTGGCGAGCTCGATGGTGGTCGGGTGGCAGAAGACAACCACGCCGTCGGCGTACAGGGAGATGCTGGATGCAGCGTGACGGGTGGTCAACCGTTATAGCCCCCCGCGGACCGCATGCTGAAGGAGTGAATTCAGGATGTCAATGACGATCGTGAAGAGGAGCGGGGGGATGGGTCGCCTTGGCGAAGACCACACACATGATCCACCGGACAGCTGGGGTTGCCGTTGATGAGGACTCGTGTGGACGCGGTGGAGACAAGGATATCGCACCATCGGTATCTGTTTTGAGCATCCAATGGTCCAGAGAAATACATGAAGTTGCATTTTGCAAAACCAATTAGCGATTCATGGATCGCGTATTACAACGTGTTGCTAGGAATATGCTCCGATGACGTAAAACGAAACAAGGACGCGTGATAAAACTATTTTTCGGCGAGCTGTCCGGCATCGAAATAAAATATGTCCACGTAATGCATGGAGTTTTGTCAAGGGAGTTTATGCTTAAGTCAAATTGCGCACGTACATCCATCACCCGTGAAGAAAAATGAGCAATCAGTATCGGATTGCAGAATATCCTAATGAAATGTTACGTGGCCATGGCCCATGTGGTTCCGACGATCGGATCCTGAGCTGCTGATAGGACTAATTAACAAGTCGGCGGATTTCCCCAAGGCTGAGTTAAACTAAGAGGAAGTTGACACTTATTAATTGACGGCTACGGAAAATGGGTCTTCGATCCATCGATCGGTGAGGGCGATCCGTGCCCTGCGATCCAGTTCAGGGCACGCCACCACGTGCTCGCTGTTGCCATCACATGCAGGCAACATACACTTGGGTTGCCTCTACAAGAACACAACGAGTCGTCTTTCAAAGTCGCAACAACATTTCTTTCGAGAGCCCCGCTCCATACGAAAATTCGCAGGGGCATGAAGGTGTCTCTATTTCCGGCCACACGGTTACTTCGGTTTTTTTTTTTGCGAGAAACACGATTACTTCGTTGTCTACAAAGTCAGTTGGATTCTGCACGAGCTCACACCAATTTTAAGATTTTAGTTTCTGAAACTTAGGGATTTTGTCGGTCTTTTAAGTTTCAGCAGTTGAAACTTGGTGAAGTAATAAAAAAATGTCTAAACATTTTCAGAAGTGGTCTTATTTCAACGTCTTTGTCACAAGGAACACGGATATGCAAATAAAACTTAATATTGACTTTTAATCAAGATTTAAAATTGAAAGCCCGAAAAATGGGGTCGGTGCCCCCGCACCGCCTGTCACAAATCTTCTTGCCTGGTCCATATATTATGAAAAAACAGCCCTTATAACATTAATACCATTCACTTGGAATTGTTTTTTCGGAAAGTGCACCGTATGTTCATTGGCATTGATATGAAAAGTGACCTTGCTTTTTTTACAATCAATAACAGCCCTGCAGTATTCAAGAAAGGTCTACCAAGGATAATCGACATGTTGTCATCCTCGGGCATCTCAAGTATAACAAAGTCAGTCAAAATAGTAGCATTAGCAATAACAACGGGCACATCCTCACAAATAGCGATAGGTATGACAGTTAATTTGTTAGCCATTTGCAAAAATATTTCAGTAGGTGTGAGTTTATTCAAATCAAGTCTTTTATATAAAGAGAAACGCATAACACTAACAGCAGCTCCCAAATCACATAAAGCAGTTTTCACATAATTTATTTCGATGGAGCAAGGTGTATTTCCGGATCTCCAAGTTTTTTAGGTACAACATCTTTAAAAGTATAATTAGCAAGCAGGATGGAGATTTCAGCTTCCGGTATTTTTTCTCTTATTGGTAATGATGTCTTTCCTGTACTTTGCATAAGGAGGCATTTTTAAGATATCAGTCAAGCGAGTATGCAAAAAGACTGGCCTCAACATTTCAGCAAAGCATTCAAATTCTTCGTCATCTTTCTTTTTAGTTGGCTTAGGTGAAAAGGGCATAGATTTTTGAAACCATGGTTCTCTTTTCTTACCGTGTTTCCTAACAATAAATTCTCTTTTATCATATCTTTTATTTTTGGGTTGTGGGTTATCAAAATCTACTTCAGGTTCTATCTCGACATCATTGTCTGGTTCTTTATTATTTGTTTGAGTATCCTCATGAACCTCATCATTATCTTTTTCATTATCAGAAGATGAGTGTTCATTACCAGATTGAGTTTCAGCATCAGATATAGAAACTTCATTATCATTATCAGGAGGTTTTCTTCTTTAGGTTCACTAGGGGCATGCAAAGTCCTATCATTTTTCTTCTTCTTTTTCTTTTTAGACGGACTACGTGCATCAATGTTAACTCTTTGAGAGTCTTGTTCAATTCTTTTTGGATGTCCCTCAGGATAAAGTGGTTCGTGGGTTATTCTACCTCCTCTAGTCATTACTCTAACAACATGATCATTGATATCATTATTCATTTCATCCAACAACTCTCTTTGAGATTTAGCTACTTGTTCTAACTGAGTTTGAACCATAGAAGCATGCTTCCCCACACCTCTAACATCATTTGAGATTCTAAATAACAAGTCACTCAAGTGAGCAATCATATCAGAGTTGTATTTCACTTGTTTCATAATATTTGCATTGAAGTGATCTTACTTTCTAATGTAATTTCCAAACTCATAAAAGGCATTGGCTAGGGTGCACATTGTGAGGATTATCATTATCAATAAACTTCACTAGAGAATTTACCTCTACCACCTTAGGTGGTGGTGGTGTGTCAAGCCCATGTATTTCTTCAATAGGAGGTAAATTTTTAACATCATCAACTTTAATACCTTTTTCTTTCATAGATTTCCTTGCCTCTTACATATCTTCAGGACTGAGATATAAGATACCCCTCTTCTTTGGAGTGGGTTTAAGCGGTGGTTCAGGAAGAATCGAGTCATCATAATTCTTCAATATGTTATTCAATAATTTTTTAGCTTGCCCAATAGTTCGTTCCCTGAAAACACAACCAGCACAACTATCTAGGAAATCCATAGAAGCATCAACTAGTCCATTATAGAAGATACCAAGTATTCCATTTTTGTTAAGTGGATGATTAGGCAACGCATTAAGCAATTGGAGAAGCCTCTCCCAAGCTTGTGGGAGACTCTCTTCTTCAATTTGCACACAAGTTAAATGTTTCTTGTAAGGCAGCTTGTTTCTTATGAGCAGAAAAATATTTTTCAGAGAAATAATAAATCATATCCCGGAGACTACGCACACAACCAGGAGAAAGTGTGAGGACAGTGGATACGTATTATACCGGCTTCTGAAGCGGGAATTTGTGTCCGTCCTCTTCTCGTTCGACAACGAGCACCGCACTTACGACTTGGTGTGTGGCCGATATGTATAATAACATGGGTTCGCCAACATTTGGCGCAGCCAGGATTGGGTTGCTTGCTAAAAGAGCCTTTATTTCTTCCAGTCCGGCCGTTGCCGCGTCCATCCACTCGAAGTGATCGTTGCGTCAGAGAAGGCGATAGAGTGGCAATGTTTTTTCTCCTAGTCTGGAGATAAAGCGGCTTAAAGCTGCCACACAACCGGCTAGTTTTTGGACTTTTTAAGGTCTGTTGGCGTAGCCAACTGTGACAAAGCTCGGATTTTAGCTGGGTTTGCCTCAATTCCTCTATTGGAAACGATGAAGCCTAGCAATTTTCCAGCGGGAACGCCGAAAACACACTTTTCCGGATTGAGCTTGATGTCATATGTACGGAGGTTGTCGAATGTGAGACGCAGATCGTCTATTAATGACTCGACGTGCCTAGTTTTGATGACGATGTCATCCACGTACGCTTCAACTGTCTTGCTGATCTGTTACTCCAGGCATGTCTGAATCATGCGTTGGTAGGTGGTGCTGGCGTTTTTGAGTCCGAAGGGCATAGTGTTGAAGCAAAACGGCCCATATGGGGTAATGAATGTTGTTGCGGCTTGGTCGGACTCCTTCATCTTGATTTGATGGTATCCGGAGTATGCGTCAAGGAAACACAGTGAGTCGTTTCCTGCAGTAGCATCAATAATCTGATCGATGCGGGGAAGGGGGAAGGGATCCTTAGGGTAGGCCTTGTTGAGGTCTTTGAAATCGACACATAGGCACCAGGATTTATCCTTCTTTGGCACCATCACCAGGTTTGCTAGTCAGTTCGGGTGTTTTATTTCTCTGATGAATCCGGCCTCGAGTAACTTGGCTAGCTCCTCCCCCATAGCTTGTCGTTTGGGTTCGGAAAAGCGCCGCAGTGTTTGCTTGACCTGTTTATATCCCTTCGATATATTGAGGCTGTGTTCGGCCAGCCTGCGTGGGATCCCTGGCATATTAGAAGGGTGCTAGGCGAATATGTCCCAGTTTTCATGTAGGAACGCTCGCAGTGCGGCGTCAACCGTTGGGTCCAGCTGTGCTCCGATGGATGTTGTCTTCTTGGGGTCCGTCGGGTGGACTTGAAATTTGACTATTTCATCTGCTGGTTTAAAGGAGGTGGATTTGGGTCGCTTGTCCAGGATCACGTCGTCCCTATCCACCATGGAGCGTAGTGCGGTTAACTCTTCACCGCGAGGGCTTCAGACAGTGCCTCGAGGGCCAAGGCTGCGGTTTTGTTTTCGGCGCGGAGTGCTATGTCCGGATCACTGGCAAGAGTTATAATACCACTGGGCCTGGGCATCTTGAGCTTCATGTACCCATAATGGGGTATAGCTTGGAAGCGTGTAAATGCGTCTCGCCCTAATAAGGCGTGATATCCACTGTTGAAAGGGGCCACTTGGAAAGTTATTTTTTCGGACCGATAATTCTCCGGCATGCCGAACACCACATCGAGTGTTATTTTTCCCGCGCATCGCGCCTCCTGACTGGGAATGATTCCTCAAAAGGTCGTGCTACTTTGCTCAATGCGGCTCCTGTCTATTTCCATTTTGTTGAGAGTTTCCTCGTAAATGAGGTTTCGTCCGCTGCTGCCGTCCATGAGCACTTTGGTAAGCCGAAAGCTGTCCATGATTGGACTGAGGACCAAGGCGGCTGGTGACCGGACTGTCCTGAATTTTGGTTCGTCACCGGCATTGAAAGTTATGGCCATGTCATTCCAGGGGTTTATTGCTGTGACTTGGCAGACTTCAGCGAGGCCGCGGAGAGCCCTTTTGCGCCTATTGTTTGAGGCGCAAGTCTCAAAGACCGTCAATACCGTGGGGTGTTGCTCAGCGGTATTTTTGGTGAGGACATCCTCGCCGCTCTTGGCCACTTGCCGGAGTATCCAACATGCTCTAAGGCTGCGGGTTGCTATGGTATCCGGTGTTGTGTATATTTTGCATGGCCTATCAAGCCATCCCTCCAGAATGGTTCCGCGCTCCGTAATGCGCTTCAATTTTTTTACTATTGGATCGGGCGACCCATGAGGGTGCATCCTTTTTGCCCGGGTGAGGGGTTGAGTGGAAGCTGGTGGCTCCCAAGGAGCTGCCTGAGTTTTCCAGGCGCTTTCCATTACGCAGTACTTCTGTACTATGGTTGCCAAGTCAGTGAAGTGTAATACGCGACGGCGGTTGATGGCATTTATGATTTCCTCATCCGTGCAATTATTGCAGAATACGAAGATCGCGTCTTCGTCGTGGCAATCTTTAATCTTGTTTTTAACAAGGAGGAATCTGGCCCAAAAGTGATGGACTGTTTCCTCGGACTGCTGTCGTATGTACATGAGATCGCGTATATCTAGGTGGGTGGGTGGATTTGAGTCCGAACCCTGACCCAATTTGGGATCCGGAGTTTGATAAACTTCCGAGCTTAATAGTTAGGGCTCTTGGATATCAACCGATTTTTCAGGTCCATCGTCTGACTCTAAGTTTGGAGGAAGTGGCACGTCCTTCTGTGGACGGGTATCTGGCTCTTCGAGCTCGGAAATCCGAACATAGTTCGTCCTCAATATAGAGGAAGAGTTGTTGTATTGCTCCTCTACTACCGCTATCTGATGGGTGATCGGTGGAGATTTGATTTCTCTCTGATCGGGTTTAAGCCCAATCTGATCGTAGTCTGTAGCGGCCCCCAAGGCGGCGATGCGATCTAGGAGTTCGTTTAAAGATGACAACTCCGTCGGATCCATCCATTTAGAGTTTTCGGAGTCAACGCGGAGGCGATTTTCTATGACCCGAGAAGTCATCGCCGGCTTAATGGCCGAACGGGCGGTCATGGTAAAGCCGCCCAGCCGGAGGGTTTGGCCTGAGGCTAGGGCTCCTTCGGAGGTGATGTTGTCCTTGATAACAAGGCGAGCCATCGATCATGTCTTCGACGTCACAGTGGAACTCTCAATGAAAGCACAAATGTCGGTGTCAAAGTCGGCGGATCTCGGGTAGGGGGTCCCGAACTGTGCATCTAAGGTCGATGGTAACAGGAGGCGGGGGGACACGATGTTTACCCAGGTTCGGGCCCTCTCTATGGAGGTAATACCCTACTTCCTGCTTGATTGATCTTGATGAATACGAGTATTACAAGAGTTGATCTAACACGAGATTGTAATGGCTAAAACCCTAGAAGTCTAGCCTATATGATTATGATTGCCTCTACAGACTAAACCCTCCGGTTTATATAGACACCGGAGGGGACTAGGGTTGTACAAAGCTGGTTACACAGAAAGGAATCTTCATATCCGTACGCCAAGCTTGCCTTCCACGCCAAGGAGAGTCCCATCCAGACACAGGTGGGAGTCTTCGGTCTTGTATCTTCATAGCCCATCAGTCCGACCCATGTCAATAGGCCGGACGCCCGAGGACCCCTTAATCCAGGACTCCCTCATGGGGCCCTGTGATTTGACTTGCCATTATCATTTTAACTGCACTACTACGACCGACGTGAGTCTCCCGATTCCTGACCACCTCCATATAGGTGCCTATCCCAATGCTCCACCATGTAGAGGCTGGCTCTTGCATGAGAGCCCATTCCTCCACTTTTTCCTTGCCTCTTTCCTCCACATATGCAAAAATGCCATGTAAAGTGGGCTTATAGCCCACTGTTGTACTTACTTGCTCCTACAGGTGCTAAGCTTGCCACATAGGCATAAAGTCCGATGTGGCAAGTTAATTAAGAATAGAGAGACTAGTTTGGTTACGCAAGGAAGAAACAGTGCTAAGCGCGTGTACCTAGGTGAAAAGACAATTTTGAGTCTATAGCTAATTAAACGAAGCAAACTTAGCAACAAAAAACTAAGCACCTATGCATTGGGGACTTGATTGCTAAGCCATTTAATGCCCTTAGCACCTCATCTAAGCACCATTTCATTGGAAGAGGTCACTCCTTAACAAATGCAATAAATACTACGAAGAAAGAGATAGAGATAAGTAAAAAAAATACTCTTATAGCCAACCTTATAGCTAACCTTGTTGTAGTATGAGTGACTAAGTGATGACTATGTATGACATGCCAACATCAGATAGCCTAAAGCACCATGGTAAATCTCCAAGGGCGCGACCGCGCGAGCGAGGCGATGGTCGTGGTAGGCGCGACCATGATACGGGCTGCTGACATCCCTTGGATCTGAGATCGAATGGTCGCATGCTAAGTTGCTAAAAATTTGCAGAATAACCCTCCAGGATAGGATATTCACCCATAGTTCTAGAATCATGCCATGCAACCACTCGATCTCAGATCCAAGGGCTCTCGGAAGCCCGTATCATGGGAGAATGGAAAGCTTCGTATCACCTATAATTTTCCCGATGCTTGACATGACATCGAAAGCCATTTAATTGGGCGTCGAGTAGACATGACATCTAATTGGGCCCCCATAGTACTGTGCATGAATCCATTTATCCACCAGGCAAGCCACTACCCCGCCGTTCGCACGCCCCACTCAGCATTTTTACAATCGAAAAACCGCTGGCAGTTCGCTCCTACTCGTCCTCGGACGTCCTTTAACAGTATGGCAGTTTGCTCCTAGTCGTCCCGTCCTTTCACATTACGGTAGTTCCACTAATCCTAACCCACCTTCCAAATCCATGGCGTCCCAAATCTCCATGATTGGTGGTGTGTACAAGGTTAGAACCATCACCAGTGATGAGTTCGACGTCATCTACACTCGTTCTTCCGCGACAGTGAAAGGATGCCTTGCTCGCTTCAGACGCATGTTCGAAAACTCAAATGATGAGTAGGTTGCTGGGCTAGATGTTGAGTACACCACAGTCCTGGGACAAGAGAGGATCTAAAGGAGGAAGAGAAGAAGAAGCCCGCTGTGATCCAGGTTTGCGTGCATGACTTATGCTTGGTCTACCACATATGCCATGCCGACGTTAAGTGCAAGGAATTTAAGAACTTCCTCAATGGCGGCCTAGTCAAATTCGTTACTGTAGACTTTACAAACGACAAAAGAGTCCTGGGCCAGATAGGCCTCTTTGTAGGCAACCCCTTCGACCTCCAGAAGAATCGGCTGCTGCCCTCCCGTGATCAGCCTTCAATGCTGACCCTGGCAGGAGCCATGGTTCATCCTTCGTACAGTAAACTAGAGAAACCTCCGCACACGTTTCATTGTCATGCATGGCAGTTGAATGTACTAGATATAGACCACATCCACTACGTTGCAATGGATGGCTACCTTTGTTTCAATATCTACAAGGGCTGGATGAAGAGCAAGAGCCAAGTGTCCGGTTGAAGCAAAGAAGTATCGGCCAAGAGGAAGAGGGACAAGGACGGAGTCGAGGACGTGGACGAGGACTCCGAGTAAGGTGGCAGTGTCGTTGCTCATGGTGGTTATAATGCAGTGTCTACCGGATTAGTTGCTTAGTTTAATTTCAGGTGTGCTTAGTTTTATTTGAGGGGTGTGTTGTGCTGAGCCCCCAGCAGAACTTTGTTATGTTTCTTCTCATTACTTTAACTCTTCAGTACATACATACTAGTATTTCTTACATATCATCTTTTAGTTGGTACAGTACTACCACTCGTTTCTTCACATTGTATACGTACAATATATATGGCCAACATCATATAGCCAGCAGTTTAGTTGTCAAAGAATTTCAGGGTGCTTAGTTTTGTCAAAAATTCCAGGGTGCTTAGTTTTATTTGAGGGGTGTGTTGTGCTGGACACCATTATTGTGACTCAAATCTCTTTTGCCATGTTATAATGCATAAATACCGATGGACCAACATGCTAGCTCTCCCTCTATCTCACTACAGTAATATAAAGTGTGGGGCCTACTTGATCCCAACAACGTTCTTATTTTCCTGTAAAATTATTCGCTTGCTTACTCCTAACAAGCGGGGCCACACTTATCATTGTGAGAATCGGCTTATTTTGGTCATGTAACATGGTCAACGGGTTTGACGTGAAAATAACAATGTCTAATGGCATTTTTGAGCAAACATCTAACTTAATGATGGCATTTTTGAGATATCTAATTGCATTTTTGAGCAGGCATCTCACGGATTGATGGCATTTTTGAGTAGTTGTAACTTCTAATGGAAAAACTGAGTAGTGATACACAACTAGTGGCATAAACAATAAGAACCCAAGAATTAAATAGGTATGCTAATTTCTTTGTTTCTTTAATAGTACTATATGCATAATTTGGCGACGAGCGCTCTCTATATGTACCACCTTTTTTCTTTAATTTCATCTCGTTAGTTTTGCTCCATGGCGCAATCCATCGATACTACTACTGTACAAAAGTATACATTTTTTAAAAGGCTAGAGGGCGGGGCAGTCTAGCTTGGTCGTTTTCACGAGAGGCGAGGGCCTCTGTGATTTGAAGGCTCATTACTGCTGGAAGGCGGGGCCTTGTGATTTAACTGCTTGTATAAATGTGCCGACGACCTAAGGAGGAGCAAAGAATCGTGTGGTATACTCAAGTTTTCCATTGGAGTAGTACTACAACGGAGGAGCACGAAACACAGCAGCTCAGTGCCATATGGCGATAAAAATGACCTAATTTGCTAGTCATCTCATTGTTAGCATTGTTCTATTCATGCCTCGCAGAGAACGTGACACGTGAGGCTCTCCTTCAACAGCTCCACCAAGCCATGGATAAACCCCTTCTGCTTATTGAGGTGCTTATTGATCTGATTGGGCATGCTGTCGAGGTATAACGACTCCAGCGCCACCAACTTGACATGTTGACCTCCGCGGCTAGGGCGCTCCTGGGAGCCATCGCCTGCCCGTGAGAGATCTTTCGAGGTCTCTGTGTGGCGGCGAGCCCTCTTTTTTTTCTGCAGGCTTGGTTGTCGCTCCCTTGTTACGAGTAGTTCTCGACCTAGAGCTCTACGCACCGGCCATGGCAAGGACGGACGAAGAAGAAGGACTTATGAGGAGGAAAGGTAGAGTAATTTTCGGTCAGGTAGTTCCCCTTTTTATAACCTAAGTACTAGCACTAATACTAATACCTGCATAGTGGGAACATGTCCAGGTTTGGTATGTCCTAGCAGGTGTGAGCAGATTTGCACTTAATTGTAGCACTGGTACTTTCGAATGTGATGGGAACAAGGTAAAGATTAATTGATGGTTTTGGTTTCAAGGCCCGAAACGGCTCCCGATAGGTTTAGTGGAACATAAATCTCAAGTAGACTACAATGCTCAAATGCGTAAATATTATGTTACTGTCAAAAATTGGCACAAAATACGAAGGAGGCCAATGGAAGTACTACTAGCAACCCATGATTTAACTACTCGCATGCGCGCAGTGGAGTAGTAATGTCTTTCTTCCGCCCTCATGTCCACTCAATTTGCATGCGCTGTATTAATTAACCATCAATGAAGTGAAGGACTTTACACGCGTCAAATTATCACATGGGGGGATCTTGGTACAAAATTGCACCCGCCCGTGTACCCGCGTGTGTGTGCGAGGGAATGAGTGTGTGCGTGGCGTGCGTGCACATCTTCGCTTCGTGCATGTACGCCAGTGTGGCTCAGGGAGTACGAGTACATTTTTCTGGAACCAGCACCATGTCACTGTGATCAATCCACACAAGGAGGTCGCGACAACGCCTCCACGTGTGCCATGTGGCTTCATGAACTGTAAGAGAGACACTGTGTAGCATGCCATTGGAATTCTAATTTACGTGTTTTGCACATACTCGAAGTACTAGTAAGGTACACGTGCATTGTACACATCAGATTTTTACAACCAAATTACGAATAAACGCCACACTATAGCATGTAAGATCCGAGTCATATATGCTTGATGTAGACCTTCGTTTAATTCTTATAGTTCATCTCATTCAAAATCAATTAGTTTTTATAAAAAAGCTAGGGCCTCTTTGATTCATAGGATTTCCAAAATGCGGGAATAGGAAAAACATGAGATTAGAGTGGAATGTCATCTTGAATCCTACAGGATTGTATGAGTGTTTGATTGTGCATAGAAAAAACGCTGAATTATTTCAAAGAGGTTTGAGTGGATCGGATGTTTCCTATGAAATCTAGTTTAAATGAATCATATGGAAAAAATTCCTATGGTTTACAATCCTATGAATCAAACAACCAAGATAGGAAAAATTCCTAAGGATTAGAATCCTCCAAAATTCCTTTGAGAATCCTTTGAATCAAAGAAGCCCTTAATCTATTTTATGATTCATGGACTTGTGCGTTGTAAAGCATAAAATAAAAACAAATAATGGCAATTCAACTAGAAAAAAAGTTTGGGCAGTTATGATACGGAAGATTCTAGAACAAAGGAGAACCACTGTTGTTTTGAGGTTCGTGCATTATGCTTAAGTTCAACCATGGAGTCTGCTAGATTGTACATGTGGAAAAATCCGGTGGGGGCTAGAAGATGGTGCGAGGGGCCGAGTGGAGGGAGACTATGAAGGAGTGCACAAGTGCGAGATTGATATTTAGAGAGAGGGGGCGAGAACGTGCGCTGTTGCGCGCAGTGGCGGAGCCATGAAAAATAAATGAGCTAGGGGGCCAAGCATTGCTAATACTTTACGAGGAGGGCCAATTCATCAACTTAAAGCATTTTTAGCATCAATTATCTAATGATCACATTCATATTAGCCTCGATATATAGTGATGTTAGAGGGGGCAGCGCCCTTGCTGCCCCCTGTCTTCACCATTGTGCGCGTGTCTGCGTGTCGGAGTAAATGACCACGGGTAGCCTAGCCGACTCCCTTTGGCCCTTCGAAAAACAACAGGCCGATCGAGCCTTAGAGCACCCAAGACGCGGGGCCGCCTTCCTCCGGCCGGATGCCTCACAAGCCGACTACCGGAAGGCGGCCCAACCCTAAACTCTCATGGAGGAAGCCATGATAGGGCCGACTCCAAGAAGCCGGCCACCAAAAGACCAACTCCAAGAAGCCGGCCCAAGAAGACCGACTCCAAGAGGCCGGCCCCTGGCGAGCGGCCAGGGCCGTGCCCTCAAAGTATGCACCCGCATAACGATGATGGGACGGGGCGTGGCAACAGCGAAGCCTGCCACCCCCGAATCCCGGAGCACGCATGGCTACAGTACGCCGTACGGGGCAGCCATCACCCATCCGGCGTGGCACTGTTGCCATGCTGACCATGACACCCTCCACGACGGGCTGCCAGTACGGCCCGCAGGCGGCGGGACCCTTCGGTCAGAGAGACGCCTGAAGGCGGCCTTGCCTCCCCCAGCCGGCCTGGGGCACGGCCGACTTCCTATGGTCGGCTTGCTCCCCTCCTCGGGGCGCGCGCACCATTAAGGAGACAAGACAAGGTAAGGCTACAGTGAGAGCCTGCAAGGCGGCGGCACTGTAGCCATTCTTATCTCAACAAAGCCCTCGTCATCAGAGGCGAGGCAACAGTAACCAGCCCCCGACAAGACCCCCAAGCAGTGGGGCCGGCCTGTCGACCAATGAGCCGGCAGCCGGTGGGACCCACCAGTCGGCAGGCCCCAGCAGCCGGCGGAGAAGCCGGCATCCATAGACACTGACAGCTAGGGCCCGCACCCAGCCGGATTACCATTGTACCCCTGGGGGGTAGGCCTATATAAACCCCCCAGGGCACTCATGCAGAGGGTTGATCCCAGATAGTTTTAGACACTACGATAAGGAGAGAAGAGAGCTAGCCTTGCCCTTCTTCCTCCTCACACGGAACAGCTCAAGGAGCCTCTTGTAGCTTCTTGTCGATCTAGTGATCATGCGGAGACCCCGTAGAGCAGGAGTAGGGGTATTATCTCCACAGAGAGCCCCCAACCTGGGTAAGATCCGCCGGCGTGCATGTCTTCGCCTCATCCCGTTTCCAGGCACCGACGATGTCTTACTGGCTCCCACAATGATAAGCCACCCGTTGGTATATGTCGCACCTACCACCCGACATTTGGCGCCCACCATGGGGCCAGGTGCACCGTCGTCCGGAGACCTACTCTGGACGGGAACCCTTTTCCTCCCTAGCGAGCGTAGCCAGCCCGGCACGCCTGATGGCGCTTGCCCCGACGCGCTGCAAAGCATCGACGACGCCTGCGCAGCGAGCCGCCTCGCCGATCTTCTTGGCGAGGCTCGCATCTCCAACGAGCTCGCATCCGACGTGGGCACAGGCTACCCCGAGAGCCGCGTCATCAGCCTCCTCGACCAACTCCACGTCTCCAGCGAGCCTACCGTGGACTTGGAGTCGGTTGGCTCCACCGACCCGATGCTTGTCGACTCTGACACGACGTCGCTCGACGCCTTCCCCACCAACATGATCATCTTCGACGACCCTCTTCCTCGAGCCGACAGTAGCGGCATCACCGTCACCGAGGTGCTAGTGATTAGCCACGACATCACCTCTGGCGAAAACGCCCACGACACCGTGCAAGCAATGCTGCATGATCTGTCCGCCCCTATCCCAGCCGATGCTGACGCTGAGACGCTGGAGGCACACCGCCTTGCCCTCCTTGTGGAGGGCCAGAGGATAGCCTCCATGAGACGCCTCACTGAAGCTCACCAGCGCGAAGTTGACTGCGCCGCCTTCGGTATGCCGCCTCCTGAAGGGCCAAGCGCGGCCATAGCCAGCATGCTGGGAGCAGATCGCCCAGTCTACGCCACGCCCCTCAAGAACCTACACGCCGCCCAGGCGGCCGTAGACGAGCTAAACGAACTGGGGGCTGACGAGCTCCCATACATGACCAGACGCATCCAGCAGCTAATCGACGCGGCCGCAGAGCGGCACAAAGCCAATGCCCGTGCTGGAAGCCCCCCCGAGCCGAGAGCACGGCGCGACATCACGGACGCCGACTACAGGCGGCGCCCGTGCAAGACAAGAGAAGGAGCCGGCTGCTAGCCACAGTCGGACTCGAATCACCGTCGAGCGCGACGCAGAAGGCCGCCCTCGAGGTGTGGAACAACGAGGCGACCCGCCTCCTCCTCCGCCTCGTGGGGAGAGATATCCCACCCCGCTGCCTGTCACGCATCTGACTCTCAGTGGCCGACTGGGCCACCGAGAAGGAGTCGACGAAATGACGCCCGCCACCGGATCGATCGCCTAGCATGATCCCTGGCACTGGAGGAAGAAGACGATGTGGGTCTGCCCTGCTTCGGCCCCTGCATCCGCGACGAGCCCTTCTCCAAAGGATTCTCGCTCCCAAGAGACACGGCCAAGTACAATGACTCCGTGAAGCCGGAAGATTGGTTAATCGACTACTCCACTGCAGTCCGCATAGCAAGCGGCAATAGGCGTGTTGCCGTGAAATATGTCCCCCTCATGCTCCAAGGCACGACGCGCACCTGGCTCAACAGCCTCAAGCCTTACAGCGTCAACAGCTGGCTAGACTTCACGGAAGTCTTCATCCGCAACTTCACCAGCACATACACGCGGCCTCCCAAGCCTCGGCAGCTTTCCTTGTGTGTTCAAAAGCCCAACGAATCGACACGCAACTACCTCACGCGTTGGGACGATCTCCGCAACTCCTGCGAGGGGGTTCACGAGGTTCAAGCTATATAATACTTCACCGTCGAGTGCAGAGAAGGCACCCTCCTCAAGCACCAACTCCTCTGCGACAAGCCGACTACCCTCGACGAGCTGCTGATCATAGCAGACAAGTACGCCACGGACGACTCCTCAATGAAGACCGAGCTCTGAGAATCCAGCTGACGCCCGTACCAGAACGACCACAAGCGTAAGGCCCCTATGCCGTCTTCCACCAGCTGGCAGGTGGCCACGGTCAAAGACGAACAACCTGAGTGGCGGCCGGCACCGAAGAAGCAGAAGGGCGGCAGGCCGGCTTGGCAGCCGGCTTTCTCCTACGAGCAAACCCTTGATGCCCCCTGCAAGTTCCACAGCGGCGCGAAGCCGTCCAACCACACGACTCGGAAATGCCATTGGCTCACACGAATCTCCAAGGGCGAAGGGCTGTTGCCGCCTCCGCCTGAAGGCCAGCCGCCTCCAGCCCCTCAGCAGCCGGCCGCTCGGCCAGCGGTTGGAGCTATTCAAGACGAGTTCCCCGATGAACATGCCGCCTACGTCGTCTTTACAAGCGAGACTGAAGACCGATGCAGCCGGCGCCGACAGCAGCAAGAAGTCAACGCGGTCGCCTCTAACAACCCCGAGTTTATGCACTGGTCGGAGAAGCCTATCAGCTGGAGCCATGCTGATCACCCAGAGGTGATGCCGTCTCTTGGCTCCTATGCATTGATTTTGGATGCCACCCTCGCGATAGAAAGGCGAGCTGCCCATTTCTCCCGCGTGCTGATAGACGGTGGGAGCAGCATCAACATAATATACCGTGATACCATGGAGAAGCTCAACATCAAGCTGAAGCAGCTCATGCCAAGTCGGACTGTGTTCCATGGCATTGTACCCGGCCTATCCTGCTCACCAATCGGCAAGATCAAGATGGATGTCCGCTTTGGGGGCAAGGATCATTTCCGCCGAGAAGCAATATGGTTTGAGGTAGTGGATCTGGAGAGCCCGTACCACGCATTGCTTGGCCGATCTGCTTTGGCCAAGTTTATGGTTGTACCTCATTACGCCTACCTCAAGATAAAGATGCCGAGTTCCAAGGGCATCATCACCATAGCCAGAGACTACAAGAAATCTTCTGAGTGTGCAGCAGCTAGCAGCCGGCTGGCTGAGTCCCTTGTGATTACTGAAGAGAAGAAGATGCTGGATCGAGTTGTGGCCATGGCTGGCAAGTAGCCGGCCCTGTCCCCCGACCCCAAGGAATGTGATGCTCAAGGTTCTTTCCAGCCGGCTAAAGAGACAAAGAAGATACCTCTGGAACTGGAGCACCCGGAGAGGTACGCTGTCATGGGCACTGGCCTCGATAGCAAATAGGAAAGAGAGCTCGTCGATTTCCTCCGTGAGAATCGGGACATCTTCGCATGGTCTCCCAAAGATATGCCGGGTGTCCCGACGGATTTCGCCGAGCGCAAGCTACATGTCTGATCTGACGCCAAGCCAGTCAAGCAGCCCTTGCGCCGCCTGTCAGAAGAGAAGAGAAGAGTAGTCGGAGAAGAAATAGCCCGGCTTCTGGCAGCCGGCTTCATTATGCAGGTGTTCTTTCCAAAGTGGCTTGCCAACCCGGTCCTGGTGTTGAAGAAGAACAAGCAGTGGCGCATGTGCATTGACTACACCAGCCTCAACAAAGCCTGCCCTAAAGATCTTTTTGCTCTGCCAAGGATTGATCAAGTAATAGACTCCACAGCCGGATGCGAGCTGTTGAGTTTCTTGGATGCTTACTCGGGCTACCACCAGATAAAATTGGACCCAGCTGACCGCCTGAAGACCGCCTTCACCACCCCATTCAGAGCTTTCTGTTACCTAACTATGACATTTGGCTTAAGAAATGCTGGTGCCACTTTTCAGCGTTGCATGTAGAAATTCCTCCTCAAGCAACTCGGCAGAAATGCCCACGTCTATGTAGACGATGTTGTGGTGAAGACGGAGAAACGCGGCACCTTGCTGGAAGACCTCAAGGAGACCTTTGAAAATTTGCGCCGGTTTCAGATCAAGCTCAACCCTGAGAAATGCGTGTTTGGGGTACCAGCCAGCCAACTTCTCGGCTTCCTGGTCTCCGAACGCGGCATCGAATGCAACCCAGTGAAGATCAAGGCCATAGAGAGAATGAAGATTCCTACCAAGCTGCGAGACGTCCAAAAGTTCACTGGATGCCTGGCATCCTTGAATCGCTTCATCAGCTGGCTCGGAGAGAAGGCTCTCCCCCTCTACCGACTCATGAAGAAGTCCACTCACTTCGAGTGGAATGACCAAGCAGACCAAGCTTTCCACGGGCTCAAGAAGATGCTGACCACACCGCCTGTCTTGGCAGCACCGACTGAGAAAGAGCCCATGCTCCTTTACATCGCCGCCACTAGCTGGGTGGTCAGCACAGTTATCGTGGTTCAGCGTCCAGAAGAAGGCCGAGCTCAGCTAGTCCAGAGGCCGGTATATTATTTGAGCGAAGTACTATCCACCTCGAAGCAGAACTACCCGCACTATCAGAAGATGTGCTATGGTGTGTACTTCGCCTCCAAGAAACTCAAGCCCTACTTTCAAGAGCATCCCATCACGGTCATATGCACTGCCCCGCTCGCCGAGATCATAGGCAGCCGAGATGCATACGGCCGAGTGGCAAAATGGGCCATTGCACTGGCTCCTTACACAATCTACTACCAGCCCCGCACCGCCATCAAGTCCCAAGCATTGGATGACTTCCTTGTCGACTGGGCCGAGACCCAGTACCTGCCACCGGCCCCCGACTCCACTCATTGGCGGCTGCACTTCGATGGATCCAAGATGCGTACCGGCTTGGGAGCCGGCATCGTCCTCACCTCTCCCAAAGGCAACAAACTCAGATACACATTGCAAATCCATTTTGCCGCCTCCAACAATGTAGCCGAGTACAACGCACTCATACACGGGCTTCGGCTGGCCAAGGGACTCGGCATCCGCCAGATCCTGTGATATGGCGACTCGGACTTGGTGGTCCAGCAATCATCCAGCGACTGAGACGCCAAGGACGCAAACATGGCAAGCTACCGTTTCCTCGTTCAGCAAATCAGCGGATACTTCGAGGGGTGCGAGTTCCTCCACATGCCACGGGCCGACAACGAGCAAGCAGATGCCCTGACACGAATAGGCTCCACCAGACAAGCTATACCAACCGGCATCGCCCTCCAACGACTCCTCAAGCCGTCTGTCAAGCCATCTCCGGAATCTAGTTCCATCTTCGTGTCGCCTGACCCTGACGCAGTCGGATCCGACTTGGGGAACCAAGCAGGCAGCTCGGGGACTTCGACAGCCGGCTTAGGGACTGCCATAGTCGAACCCGGCCCGGGGACTACTACAGCCGGCCCGAGGACTGCACCGACACAGCAGGTGGTGGCTGACTCCAACTCCTCACAACCCAACCTACCCGCCCTGGTTGCAGTAGCCGTTTTGGCGATAGAAGAAGTCACAGCTCCATCATGGGCCCAGCCCATCCTCCACTTCCTGATAAATGGAGAACTGCCGACTGACGAGATCTCGGCAAGACAAGTCCAACACCGAGCCGGAGCATACACAATAATGAACCGAGAGCTTGTTAGGCGCAGCGTTACTGGAGTCTTCAAGCGCTGCGTCAAGTCAGAGAAAGGCATAGCAATCCTCGAAGACATCCACCAGGGCGAATGCGGCCACCATGCGGCCTCAAGGTCACTCGTCGCCAAAGCTTTCCTCCATGGATTCTTCTGGCCGACTGCTTTGGAGGACGCCAAGGAGTTAGTCAAACACTGCAAAGGGTGCCAAATCTTCAGCTCCAAGCAGCACCTGCCGACTTCTGCACTCAAGACCATCCCCCTCACCTGTCCTTTTGCCGTCTGGGGACTGGACATGGTGGGCCCATTCAAGATGGCGCGCGGCGGCATGACACATCTGCTTGTTGCCGTGGACAAATTTACCAAGTGGATTGAAGCAAAGCCGATCAAGAAACTGAATGGGCCGACTGCAGTGACATTCATCGCACATATTACAACCCGGTATGGAGTACCACACAGCATCATCACCGACAATGGCACGAATTTTGCCAAGGGAGCACTGGCACGTTTCTGCGCGACACAGGGCATCAGACTAGACTTAGCATCCGTTGCCCACCTGCAGTCAAACGGCCAAGTCGAGCGAGCAAACGACCTCATCCTCTCCGGCATCAAGCCCCGATTGGTCGTGCCGCTAGAGCGTTCGGCCGGCTGTTGGCTCGACGAGCTGCCGGCCATCCTCTAGAGTCTGCGTACTACCCCGAACAAGTCAACCGGCTTCACCCCTTTCTTCCTTGTATATGGTGCCGAGGCTTTCATCCCAACTAACATCAGGTTTGACTCACCTTGGGTCACCATGTACACGGAGGCAGAGGCCAAGGAAGCACGGGAAGACGGTGTCGACTTGCTGGAAGAAGGCCGGCTGTTAGCCCTCAGCCGGTCCGCCTTCTACCAGCAGGGTCTACGCCGTTACCACAGCCAGAAGGTTAATCCAATATCCTTCCAAGAGGGTGATCTTGTGCTCCGGCTGATCCAGCGAACAGCCAGCCAGCACAAGCTCTCGGCCCCTTGGGAAGGCCCCTTTGTCATCAGCCGGGCTCTAGGCAACGACTCCTACTACCTGATCAACGCGCAGAAGCTGAAGGCACGCAAGAGAGAAGATTCCGGCAAGGAGTCGGAGCGACCATGGAACGCCAATCTTCTCCAAAGATTTTACAGTTAAAATGCAGTATGTACCATGCTACCTTTTGTATTAAGTATGAGACAACGCCCCCCCCCCCCGAGGAGTACTCGAGGACTACCCTCTTTAATCTATGAATGATGGGTATCATACCCATGGTTATGCCACTACATTCGTTTTCTCGTCCGGCACCGGGTTCGATGAGTCGGCCCCGGGACTCGCCGCCTTGAGTTATATTCAAAGTTCTACCTGCAGCCAGACAAGTAGTGTGCCGGCACCCAAGCCCTCTCTTGTTGAAAGTCACAACTCGAAGAATCGACTGTCTGGCTGACAAGAGCCAAAGGCAGGAAAGGATGCCCACACGAAAAACGGCTAGGGATTAACGAACTTATATAACCCAAGCCGGCTTCCCCCCGCCAACCGGCTGTCAGAGCAGCCGGCTGGCCGGCTTCCATTCTTACTCTGCTATGATCTAAGAAAGCTCGAGTACTTGTCCTCCCAGATGGCCAAGCCCTTACCCGGTCACAGACTGCAGAGCAGATGTCCGGCTGGGAAGGCAGCGACCAAGGGAGGGCGGCAAAGGAAAACAACCAAAAGATGAAAAGCAAGTAGGAATGGAAGCCAAGCACATGCATAATTATATTTACACAAAAGGCCTTCGAAAGGCCAGCATTCGACATAGTTTGAATACACCCCAAGTGGGTGGAACTGCGCAAATTTAATAAAAAGTTGTTCAAGGAGTAACGAGCAGGAAAGTAAAGACGGCGAGTCAGGCCAAGGGAGCAACTGGGGAGTCGGGCAGGTTGGTGGAGACGGCAGTGTTGGCTGGAGGAGTGGCCGACTGGCGAGTCTCGGCTTGATCGTCACCTACGGCAGGCGGCGCATTCGCACGCGCCTCGTTGCTGGAGGCACAATCAGGCTGAGGCTGGTTGGCTGCTCCACCATCCGGCACAATGTCTTCACCATCTTCCTCCTCCTCCTCTTCGCCCTCGTCGCTGGAGTCGATCTCCTCCGCCGAGTCTTCACCGTCTGTCGGGTTCAGCCCGAACCATTCCTCCGGCTGAGCGATGCCGTCTTCGTTTACCTCAGGAGAAAAGGCGCTGGTGTCGATGAAGTCGGCGATGGCCGAGGCGCGCTGGATAATAGCCGGCGGCACCGCCTCCAGCTCCTCGTCAGCCTCCTGCCGCCAGGTGCGCAGCTGGTCCAAATTCAGCCCAGGATACCAAGCCAGAACGAACTCTAGCGCCCGTCGAGCGCCGGACCGAGCTGCTGAAGCCTTCCAGGCCTCGAAGCGGCCGACTGCTACCTCCATCCAGTCGGCAGTCCGGCTGGGGGTGCGGGGAATCACCTCGCTGGGCCAGAGGGCGGCCAGCACCTGCGCTCCGGCATGCTGAAGACCGCGGAGCATGCGGTAGGCCGGCTGGAGGCGGGCTTGGATCGCCAGAAGCTGCTCCTCAAGTGACCGGTTGGCGTCCGGTGCAATCTCAACCCCAGCCTGCCGCCGGGCCTCACGGTGAGCTTCGATGGCTTGGTTGGCGGCGACGGAGTAACCGAGGAAGTATTCTTCACAAAGAAGAAATAAATAGAGCAAATCAGAAGATAAACCAGATTACAAGGACGAGCAAAGGAGCGAAGAAGAAGGCGGCCTACCGTCAATCAAATCATCAACCCGGCCATAGCCTTCGCTCAGCGCATGCCTCGCCTCGGCCCAACTCGCTGCATCGGTCTCATACTCGGCTTTGAGGGCGGCCTCACTGTCCTGCGCCGTCTTTAGGTCCGCCTTGTGGTTCTCCTCCTGGTCGGCCAGTTTCTTGGCCAGGCGATCATGCTTGTGAACCAAGGCATTGCACTCGGTTTCCTTAGCATGAAGGGCGGTCTGAGCTCCACCCAGCTGCTCCCTCAAGTCGACATTGGCTCCTGCCGATATGGAGAAGAAGAAATTAAGGAAGAAGTCGTCAGGAAAGATCCGACCCGACTGCTCAGCAGTCGGCCTGAATCTCGAGGACTACACCCAGTGGGTGCGCTGGCGCGCCCCCACATGAGATCAAAAACAAAAGCACTCACTCCGGCTCTCCGGCAGATTGGCGGTCTTCTGACTCATCTCCCAGGCCTGGGAGTTGAAGGTAGCGGCGTGGAGGTTGTGATAGTCCTGCAAATAGGACGAAGGTGTGAACAAGAAAAAATCATTAAATCAAAGTCTTCTGAGAAGTTCCAAGCTGCCTGCTCAGCAGCCGACTCGGAACTCGGGGACTACACCCAGGGGGTGCGCTGACGCGCCCCCATGGAAGAAATCAAGAGCAAGAAGACTCACCCGAATGGCCGACCGCGTTGCAAGAAACTCTTGGGTGTATTGTTTCAACGTGGCGGCCTGGGACTGAAGCCGGCTCCGGACGTCCTGCGCCGCCACATTCAGCACGGCCGTCCCACCGCCCGGCGTCCACCCTGGCGAGCTAACGTTGGCTGTCTCCAGGTCATGGGCCAGCGAGCTCGAGCCCACGGCCCTCTGCGGCTCTGGCTCCGAAGTCGCGTTCCCTACGCGCCGACGAGTCGGCGACAGGACCACAAGGTCCGCCCCCACAGTCGGCTCACCTCCAGCCGGCTGCGTAGGCGGCGCTTCGGGCTGGCCGCCTTGGCCTGTTCCGGTCGATGGTGGCGGTGCCGCCACTCCCTCTGGGATGACTATGTCGCCCCCCTCCCTCTCCATCGCCGGCTGGTTGCGGCCGGCTTCCTCTGGCGGGGGCTCCGGGATATCGGGGGCCACAGTGCGGAGGGGGATGACGAGCTATGGAGGCTGGCTTCGCAGGGCCTCCGCCGCCCTCTCTGTGGCCGCGGCCTCCGCCTGAGCCTTGGCTGCCGCGTC
Organism: Triticum aestivum; assembly: GCF_018294505.1. Taxonomy (NCBI): domain Eukaryota; kingdom Viridiplantae; phylum Streptophyta; class Magnoliopsida; order Poales; family Poaceae; genus Triticum; species Triticum aestivum. Next base: position 562,412,512 of record NC_057810.1, on the reverse strand, counting down.
GGCCTGCGCCTCAGCCGACTCCGCCGTTGTCTCCTGAGCCGCCTTGGCGGCGGCTGCCCTTTGCTCCTCCACCTCCCGCTCCTCCTGCGCGTTCCGCTCCATCGCCGCTTGGAGCTCGGCACGGGGGTCTACGCGGCGGGAACTTGCAGATCCTCCCGCCCCTCTAACTATGGAGGCGGCTGTAGTCCGCTCAAGAGAGAGCGGAGCCCTAGTTGGTAAGACAAGAAAAGGCTTAGAAGAATGCCGACTGAAGAGAAGAAAGAAAGGCGTGTGAGAATTAACACTTACGCCGAAACTGCCTGCAGCTGCTTCACCACCTTGCGGAAGCGGGCCACCTTCGCGGCCGCCTCGTCCCGCTTGGTCACCGCCGCGGAACTCTTGGGATTCTTCGGCCGACTGCCGAAGAGAGTCGGCGCCGCCCGGCGTTTCTGTGCGCTGCCCCGTGCAGACGGCCTGGCAGAAGGGCCCGCGCCTGGATGGTCGGATGCTGGCTGGCGGCACAGAATAGGTTCGGCCTCGTCATCATCCGGCCAGTCCTCGAAACCGGCGGTGAGCCTGGAGCCGCCTGCCTCGCCACCTCCCCCTACGGCGTCGTCATCTAAGGTGGCCGCCCCCAAGTCGGGGTCGTCAAGGTCGTCCGCCACACGGTCGAGAGCGAACTCGCGTTCGCCCTCGCGGTCCCGGCCGACGGATGAAGGAGGGGGTTCTGATTAAAAACAAGCCGACTGGTCAGAAGTCGGCCAGAGAGAACTCGGTAACAAGAGAAGAAGAAAATAAGGAAGGCTTACCACAGGCGGGGGGTTAGTGCGAGAATATGGCTCCTTGCCGTACCGCCACTCCTCGATGAGCTTGCAGTTGGCGATGTAGTTCACCATGTAAGATACCTCATCGTGAGGCATCTCTTTGGTGCTCAGCCGGCTTGGGTCGAAGTGGCTGCTCATCTGGCAAATCAGATGAGGGCGGCCTTGGAGCGGGAGCACCCGGCGCTCCACGAAGGCGGTTATCAGATCGGGTCCGGTCAGGCCCTCCGACTGGATCAGCACCCGAAGCCGGGCGACGGCGCCAGCCCCAGCCGGCGTCAGCGACCTGGCCCAGTAGGACCATGAGGGTTGTCTCCCAGCCGGTGGGCCGGCTACGTAAGCCGGCAGGTTGACGTAGTTGCCCTGCGGAGCGACGTTCTTCATGTAGAAGTAAGATTTCTGCCAGAGCTTCACCGACTGGATCAACATGATGGGCGGAAACGGATTGTCAGCCGTCGATCTCCGCACGGCGATGAAGGCGCCGCATGGAGCCGACACGCCCGCGATGACCTTACCAAGCTTGGACTGGAAGAACTCCCCCCAAATATCTAGGGTGGGGAGGACGTCGAGGAAGCCTTCGCACAGAGTGACGAAGGCTGACAGCAGCACCACCGTGTTTGGAGTGAGGTGGTGCGGCTGGAGACGGTAGAACTCGAGAAACGAGCGGAAGAACCCGCTCGCGGGAAGGCCGACGCTGTGCAGGCAGTGCGAGCGGAAGATTACGCGCTCGCCCTCCTCCGACGCCGGTGAGATCTTCCTCTCCGGCGCAAGACGGACCCGCATGTAGTCCTTGCCCGACAACCGCCTCGTCTTGCGGAGAAAATCTAAGTGATTGTCACGCCCAATATGCAACCCTATCCAAAAGGAACTTGAAGGTCCCACCAAGGATAGACCCACATATTGAAACGCTTTTGCAAGGTGGATATCATTACATCAACATTACATAATAGATGGGGATACATACATAAGGCATACAATGCCACTCGAATACAACATCACAATACATTAGAGCATCATACGACTACGGATGGAACACAAACAGAAACTCAAACGACATCCACCCTGCTAGCCCAGGCTGCCGACCTGGAACCTATCCCTGATCGAAGAAGCAGAAGAAGAACTCAACGCAAGCAAGCATCGCTCTCGCGTCATGATCATCGCAGAACCTGTACCTGCAACTGTTGTTGTAGTAATCTGTGAGCCACGAGGACTCAGCAATCCCATTACCATGGGTATCAAGACTAGCAAGGCTTAATGGGAAAGGAAGGGGTAAAGTGGTGAGGTTGCAGCAGCGACTAAGCATATATGGTGGCTAACATACGCAAATAAGAGCGAGAAGAGAACAAGCGGAACGGTCGTCAACTAGTAATGATCAAGAAGTGATCCTGAACTCCTACTTACATCAAACATAACCCAGAAACCATGTTCACTTCCTGGACTCCGCCGAAAAGAGACCATCACGGCTACACACACGGTTGATGCGTTCTAATTCGGATCTGGTGTCAAGTTATCTACAACCGGACATTAACAAATTCCCATCTGCCTATAGCCGCAGGCACGGCTTTCGAAAGATTATACCCTGCAGGGGTGTCCCAACTTTGCCCATGACAAGCTCTCGCGATCAACGAAGGAATAGACCTTCTCCCAGGAAGACCCGATCAGACTCGGAATCCCGGTTTACAAGATATTTCGACAATGGTAAAACAAGACCAGCAAGGCCGCCCGATGCGCCGACAATCCCGATAGGAGCTGCACATATCTCGTTCTCAGGGCAACACCGGATGAGACATCCTACGAGTAAAACCAGCCCTCGAGTTGCCCCGAGGTGGCCCCGCAGTCTACTCGGTTCGGACCAACACTTAGACAAGCACTGGCCCGGGGGGGCTAAAATAAAGATGACCCTCGGGTTGGCCGACCCAAGGGAAAGGGATAGGTGGTGGTGAGGCAAATGGTAAAACCAAGGTTGGGCCTTGCTGGAGGAGTTTTATTCAAAGCGAACTGTCAAGGGGGTCCCATAAATCACCCGACCGCGTAAGGAACGCAAAATCCGGGAACATAACACCGGTATGACGGAAACTAGGGCGGCAAGAGTGGAACAAAACACCAGGCAAAAGGCCGAGTATTCCACCCTTTACCAAGTATATAGATGCATTAATAATATAAGAGATACTGTGATATCCCAACCAAAATCCTGTCCACCATGGAGCAATCTTCAACTTCACCTACAACTAGCAACGCTATAAGAGGGCTGAGCAAAGCAGTAACATAGCCAAGCAACAGTTTGCATAGGAAATGTGTTAAAGGTTAGAGGTTCATGGCAATTTGGGATGGCTTGATGAGCAAAAGATAGGTAACGCAGCATAGCGATAGAACGAAGCAACTAGCATAGCAATGATAGTAGTGAGATCCAGGATAGCGGTCATCTTGCCTGAAATCCCGCAAGGAAGAAGAACGAATCCATGAAGAAGACGAACGGATGAAGCCGAACCAACCATAGACGAACGAATCCTCACGATCGCAACAAAACAGGAACTATTGAGAAGAAACACACAACATAGTAAACACACCACACATGAACAAGACATGATGCACAACAAGCATGATGCATGACAAGGCTACATGAAGCTACTCATGGCAAGAGATGATGCAAACAAGAACAACACATCAAGGCAAGTTTAAATGAGGCCGGGAACAACATATAACAATTTCGGCAATTTCTCATATGCAAATTTCGAAATTGGTCCAGATCTGAATAAACCTTATGTTCAAGTTGTTAAACATCAAGTTAAGATGCACAAAGATGATTTACACGAGATTCTTGTCAAGTTACATATAAAGATCATTTAGTTCGGAGCTACGGTCTAGAAGATATGAGCAAAACAAGTTAAACATGGCATTGATGCAAAATGCATACAAACATCAAGAAAACACCTCAAAACAAAGATGCAACATGATAATATGAAGCTACATGCAATTCTAAGCAAGTTTCATATAAAGCACACTCAAAACGGGGCAACGGTTCAACACACACACATGAAACAAGTTTAAAGTATAAGCTGTCCAAAACAGCAACTAGGCATATTGCAAGCATCCAAACAACATGCTACAGCACCCCAACATGATAACAAAAGGCATGGACATGATGTACAGGTAAAGCACAACAAAACATGAACACTGAGCTATCTCCAGAAACTACTAGAACATGCTCAAACACACGTGGTAAGATTGCAAACAATAACAATTCAGACTTTGCAGAAAATAACATCACGATGCAATGTTTAGAGCTATCAAACAACATGTTATAGGAACTTATCATGGAAAACAAAGGCATGGCATGATCCTACTCAAAGCATAGATCAAAAGTCCCTTAGTGACCATAAGCCAAAAAGGATCAGAAAATATGATGGCACCCATGTAAACATGGCAAGTTGTGAAACAGATTCATACATGGCAGGAACAGAATTATGAAGGCATGTAGATGAGATTGTACCACTCACCACAGAGCAATACATGGCACTTCAAGGCAACCAACAGTAAGAAGACATGTTTGTGAAGCTAAGCATGGCAAGAGCAAGGTCATAGGGTGCATGGAACACTAGGAAAACACATGGAAACAACTGAACTTAATGTTAACAGGCTGACAGCAACATTATGAAGCAACTTTGGAGCAAGATATGAATAAGCTACAACAACCTATAAATGCAACCAGGGGCATGGATGCATAGAGGATGACATGTAGATCAAGACATGTTTATAGAACATCTCCAAATTATGCATAGAATGATTAGTAGCAACATGTTTATATAGCATCACGAAATAACATATTCAGCCTAGCAAAACAGCAACATCATGTACCCTACTTAACAAGCTTGAATCACTCACCACAAGTCATTGCATGACAAGATAAGCATAGCATCATCAAGAAGACATGTTTGTGAAACAAACCAAGTCAAGAACAAGCCATAGCATGCAAGGATCAACTATAGCAACCTTGGTAAAATTGAATAACATGTAAACAATCTGCCAGGAAACATTTTGAAGCAAAAGTAGAGCACGAAAATGACATGCTAGACTACTCCATAATTACAACTAGAGGCATGAATGGATAGACAATAACCATATGTTCAAAACACCCTTACTGAAGTATCTCAAGATATGCATGGATCTCTCTGTAGCATCAAGTTTACATGGCATCAAAATAACAGCAGAACAGGGACTAAAATCAGCAATATCACGAAGCCTAGTTTGCATGCTTGTGCTAGTCACCACACTGATCACAAAAATACATGGTAAGCACCTCTGTAAAGAAGACATGACATAGTTCAAAACACATGTAGACATCAACCTCATAGGATGCACATATCAATCATGGCAAAAATGACAAAAGTGCTCGTTCTGATAACAGACAGCAGAAAACATTGTGAAGCATTCTTACAACGATGATTCAGGCATAAAGATGAGCTCAAATGAATATGATGCAATGGAATGAAATGATTTACTCGTCGAGACGAACAATTTGACATATTACACGCACGAAATGGAGCTACGGATGCAGAGATACGGCATGACGAACATGGCATGAAAATATTAGCAGATTCGGGGACTTAGCAGTTCTGACAGATGTAAAAAAACCAGATCGAGCGACTAATAGCTATACAACGCACAGGCGGGGAATAGCGGGGTTGCTCACCCTGGGCTTCGGCCCAAAACGAAGAGGAGGCGAGGCGGGCCGACGAGGAGGCAGGCCGGGGCTGGGCCAGGCTGGAACTAGGCTGGACCGCAGCCCACGTGGCCCACGCGGGCTGCAGGAGGCTGGCCGAGGCGTCGTCTCCTCCCGAGCCGAGGACGAGGCCGGCGGCGCTAGGGGAGAGGGGAGCCGGCGCTGGGTTCTCCGGTGGCCGGAACGGCGAGCGAACGAGGGGAACGGGCGGATCCGGGCCTGGGGACCCCGGATCTGGCGTCGGAGGGGTTCGGTGGCGACCGGAGTGGTGCGGCGACGAGCGGTGCTGGGCGGCGCAGCGGCCGGGGGCGGCGACCTGCGTGGCCGCGCGGAGGAGGAGGCGAGGCCGCGGCTGGGGAAGGCGCTCGGGGCGCGGGCTCCCGCGGGGACCGGCGGCAGCGTCCCGTGCTCGGGAGGCCGGCGGCGGCGGACGGAGCTGGCGGCGGAGGTCGGCGGCGCAGGGCGCGGACCGCGGCGACGGGGACGGGCCAGGTGGCGGCGGGATCTGGGCCCGCGCGGGCCCCGGATGGGCTCCGCGGGCCGGCGGCGAAGTGGGTGCGGGGGCGCCACATGGTGGCCTCCGGTTGGCTACGGGCGGCGGCGCGGACGCGACCGGTCCGGGACGGACATGTCCGCCGGACGAGAGGAGCGGGGCTAGGGTTAGGGTAGGAAAACATCCGCGAATTTCGTGGGGGAGGGCATATTTATAGGTAGAGGGAGCTAGGAGAGTCCAAATGAGGAGTGGTTTTTGGCCACGCGATCGTGATCGAACGACCGAGAGCATGAAGGGGAGTTAGATGGGTTTTTGGCCACTTTGGAGGGGTGTTGGGTTGCAAAGAGAAAGGGGCTTTACGGTTACCCGGTTAACCGTTGGAGTATCAAACGACCTCCAAATGGCACGAAACTTGACAGGCGGTCTACCGATGGTATACCAAGGCCACATGGCAAGACTCGGTCCATTCCGAGAAAGTTCAACACCCACTCACAACGAGAGACAAAAGGGGAACGCCAGAGGGCATAGGAGCGCCGGATTGCGAAACGGACAACGGGGAAAATGCTCGGATGCATGAGACGAACACGTATGCAAAATGAAATGCATATGATGACATGATAAAATGCAACACGCAAGCAAATGACATGGCAACGACGGCGAATAACTAGCAGACACCTGGCGCATCGAATCCGGGGCGTTACAGTGATCCTCATGGACGTTGGAGCCGTCCCAGGAACTGGACCATGCCATGAGGACGAAGAAGCAACAGAGAAAGCTCGGCGGCGGAAGGCGCGCGGTTTGGCTGCCTCTAGGCTACGGTGCACCGAGAATATTGTTGAAGGCGCGGCGCGGCGACGGGCGGCTGCGGCGACGGAGAGAAAAAGAAGAAGAAGGAGAAGAGAATGGCGGAGCGAGGGCGAGCATGTGAGCGCTTGCCGATCCCCCTCCCCGCCCCTACTTATAGCCTCATGCGGCGAAGCCGAGGCGGCAGGGCCTGGGGGGCGTGGGATTAACTGCGCCCATTCCCCCACGTCCCACGATTATTGCGCCTTTACGGCGAGTGGAAACCGCCGTCGGAAGACGTGCGGTCAGTTCGGGCCGCAAAAGATGTGAGTCTGGGCCGAGGCATGGAAGTGGCGGGCCCCGGTCTGGAGCGGCATCTCGTCACGCGTGTGGGCTGGCAGGCTCTTCTAGACGAAGGGTGCCACATGGCGCGCAGGTAGCGGGCGGCCCGCCCGCAGCCTGGCTAGCGAGCCAGCTGGTTCCCGCCTTCAGATTTCGAAGAAACTTCACCGAGAAGGCATGAATAAGTGAAGCCGGCTCCTAGCTGCCGGCTCTTCGGGATAGGAAGCTGTCTGAGCTTCTCCTCCCCCTTTCAACCATGAAGCCCAATCAGCTTTGGGGACTACTGTCGGAGTAAATGACCATGGGTAGCCTAGCCGACTCCCTTTGTCCCTTCAAAAAAACAACAGGCCGATCGAGCCTTATAGCACCCAAGACGCGGGGTCGCCTTCCTCCGGTCGGCTGCCTCACAAGCCGAGTACCGGAAGGTGGCCCAGCCCTAAACTCTCATGGAGGAAGCCACGATAGTGCCGACTCCAAGAAGCCGGCCATGAAAAGACCGACTCCAAGAAGCCGGCCCAAGAAGACCGACTCCAAGAGGCCGGCCTCTGGCGAGCGGCCAGGGACGTGCCCTCAAAGTCTGCACCCCCATAACGATGATTGGATGGGGCGTGGCAATAGTGAAGCCTGCCACCCCCGAATCCCGGAGCACGCATGGCTACAATACGCCATACGGGGCAGCCATCACCCGTCCGACGTGGCACTGTTGCCATGTTGACCATGACACCCTCCACGACGGGCTGCCAGTACGGCCTGCAGGCGGTGGGCCCCTTCGGTCAGAGAGACGCCTGAAGGCGGCCTTGCCTCCCCCAGCCGGCCTGGGGCACAGCCAGCTTCCTATGGCCGGCTTGCTCCCCTCCTCGGGGCACGCACACCATTAAGGAGACAAGACGAGGTAAGGCTACAGTGAGAGCCCGCAAGGCGGCGACACTGTAGCCATGCTTATCTCGACAAAGCCCTCGTCATCAGAGGCGAGGCAATAGTAACCAGCCCCCGACAAGATCCCCAAGCGGTGGGGCTGGCCTATCGACCAATGAGCCGGTAGTCGGCGGGACCCACTAATCGGCGGGCCCCAGCAGCCGGCGGAGAAGCCGGCGGCCATAGACACTGACGGCTAGGGCCCGCACCCAGCCGGATTACCATTGTACCCCTGGGGGGTAGGCCTATATAAACCCCCCAGGGCACCCATGCAGAGGGTTGATCTCAGATAGTTTTAGACACTACGATAAGGAGAGAAGAGAGCTAGCCTTGCCCTTCTTCCTCCTCACACGGAACCGCTCAAGGAGCCTCTTGTAGCTTCTTCTCGATCTAGTGATCATGCGGAGACCCCGCAGAGCAGGAGTAGGGGTATTATCTCCACGGAGAGCCCCCAACCTGGGTAAGATCCGCCGGCGTGCATGTCTTCGCCTCATCCCGTTTCCAGGCATCGGCGATGTCTTACTGGCTCCCACAATGATAAGCCACTCGTTGGCATATGTCGCACCTACCACCCGACATTTGGCGCCCACCATGGGGCCAGGTGCACCGTCGTCCGGAGACCTGCTCTGGACGGGAACCCTTTTCCTCCACAGCGAGCGTAGCCAGCCCGGCACGCCCGATGGTGCTTGCCCCAACGCGCTGCAAAGCGTCGACGACACCTGTGCAGCGAGCTGCCTCACTGATCTTCTTGGCGAGGCTCGCATCTCTGACAAGCCCGCATCCGTCGCGGGCACAGGCTGCCCCGAGAGCTGCCTTGTCAGCCTCCTCGACCAACTCCACATCTCCAGCGAGCCTACAGCGGACTTGGAGTCGGTTGGCTCCACTGACCCGATGCTTGTCGACTCCGACACGGCGTAGCTCGACGCCTTCCCCACCAACGTGATCATCTTCGACGACCCTCTTCCTCAAGCCGACAGTAGCGGCAGCACCGTCACCGAGGTGCTTGTCATCAGCCACGACATCACCTCTGGAGAAAATGCCCATGACGCCCTGCAAGCAACGCTGCACGATCCCGATGGCAGACATCGTTTGGCCACATTGCATCTGTGCATGGACACACTATTCTAATTGGAGATGATGGGTGGCTTTCGCGTCACATATCTATATCTATACCCCTATATATGTATATATTATATTTTATATTTTTTATATAGTGTGCGGATAACTTTAACTTTGAAAGATAGTCATTGGATGAGGCCAATTCGATGGTGCAGAGATGGCAAATTTGAGCACAACTGGTCGTTGGATATCATCTAGATTCCACCAGATTTTGCCACATGTACAACCTAGAAGACTCCATGGTTGAACTTAAGCATAATGCACAAACCTCAAAACTCAAGCACTTCTTCTTTGTTCTAGAATATTCCGTATCAGAATTGCCCAAATGATTTTCTACATGATTTGCCATTATTTGTTTTTACTTTATGCCTTACAACGCACAATTCCATGAATCTTAAAATAGATTAGTTTTCTTATAAAAACTAGATGATTTTGAATGAAATGAACTATAAGAATTAAACGAACATCTACATCATGCATATATGACTCAAAGCTTACATGCTATAATGTGGTATTTGTTCATAATTTGGTTGCCAAATCTCATGCGTGCAATGCACGTGTACCTTACTAGTCTAAATGGTGTTTGTGTGTGTGTGTGTGTGTTGTGCGTGTTAAACAAATTGTACGTAATATATCATACATGGTTTAGATTCCGAACATCTAGATAGAGCATACATGTACTATGATTTGAATTCAACACAAAATTGATACGTATATTTGAATTTGATATCGTATGTACATGTAGTTCATATTTATATAGGAATTTACTTCTCCTATATTCATGTCATGTGTTGTGAAGATAATATTTAGATGGTTGTATAACTAACCCGAGTACAATCCCATTCAAACAGGGAAAATGTACTCAAATTTAGTCCATATGCTTTTTTGGGTACACGTTAAGCTTGTTTTCCCAAAATTTCAAGCCGCGCCTTTTTATGCCAAAATTTCAAGCAAGCATCTCTGTCTATCGTGCGGCGAAACTCCCGCCACTTCAACCCGCGCCTTGTTAGCCCAAAATATTTAAGATATATCTTTGTCTCGTTGTGCTCCGACAACTCCCTCCATCTCAACCCGCGCCTTGCTATTCCAAAATTACAACGTGCGCGAAAACTCCCACCTCCTGTGAAATCCCAACACGCGAAATGCCTGTGATACTCCTGAACCGAAAGAACCGCCTCAAATTGGTGGGGGTACTTTTGTAATTTACCCCACATTTTGGACAAGCACGTCCCTAAGCCATGGTTCCCACTCCCATCCCATCCGCCCACCCATTCATACACTGAGGCCGCAAAAACCCGCAAAGCCCCACACCTCCTCCGTCCGCCACCCAGCCGGAGCCTCTTCCCCGACGACGTCGTCCACAGCAACACCTCGACGTCCCTCATCCACTGTACTGGATGAGGATCCGTCGTTGATCTCGTCGTCCTACCGGTTCACCCACCCCGTCCTCCACCTCCATGGAGCTACCCCGACGTTCCACTCGTCTTTCACGCCACCTCCATTCCCACACCATCGTCTTCACCTGCACCACCGGAAGAGCAGTATCATCACCATTTCCTTGGATGAAGTTGCGGCCTAATCGGTGCCACTAAAGAGGTTGTACACTAATCGCCGCATTTTCTTCTTGATTTGATCTCATGGTGCTGCCGGCGCTCGGTCCTGAGCCGACACGGCGCGGCTCCATCCATGGCGACCTCGCCAGCCACTTCCTCCACGGTGTCGCTCCCTCAGTGGTGACGTCCACATCAGTAGGAGCTGCTACTGCTTAAGCTCTCGCCCGCGCTGCTGCTCTGCTCTTACTCTCGGTCCCCTGCCTGGTATGCTATTGCTATTGCTCTTGCTCTTGCTCTTGCTCACGTTGCTGCTCTTGCTCTTGCTCTTGCTTGCGATGCTGCTCCGATTTAGCTACACTTCAGTCGACTGAATCAACTTTTGGGTCAGTCGATTTTCAAGGGGTAGGGGGGGGGGGGCTCGCCGGAGTTAAGGAAGAACCAACTACAGCGGGGAGGGGAGCTCGCTGAGAGGTGCCCTACTATCTATCTTAGGGTTCAGGGTGGGGGCGGTGGTCGCTGGCAGTGGCGTGGGGATCGCCGGAGAAAAAGCTCGGCATGGGGGGCCTAGAGGGATGGTCGGGGCAGCGGCGGACCAGCGGTGGGGAGTGTTTTTGGGGCGGGCGGGGTGGCACACCGCCGGCCGCGGGCGGCGAGGGGCGGCTGTTTGGCCGGTGGTGGCTGGCGGCTCAAGGGGTTGGAGGTTGAAGATGAACTGCAGGCCCTTGATTTCGTATCCAACGGCTGCAAAATCGACTGACCAGGGATAAAAAAGTCAGTCGACTGATGTGTAGCCTCACCTCTAGTGCATTCAGTTTCGATAGTAAAATTCAGTTTTGACAGCAAAATTCAGTATGGACAATTAAGTTCAGTTTCGATAGTTAAATTCAGTTTCGACAGTTAAGTTCAGAGATGAGCGGCTGATGTATTTTACATCTAGTACTTTGTGGTTATGTATTTTACGTCATCTATTGGAGAAGCTATAAGAATTCCACTCAGGTTAACGTTGTCTCGCTTGTCCTGCTTCAGCCTCGGCGTCGTACAACTCACCGGAGCTGCTCCAACAATGAAACCCTCCATCACAGCGGAGTAGTACCTCGAGCTCCATCTCCAGACGCCTAAGATCCTTTTCCCTCCTCCGACAGCCAAGTTAGTCGGAGCATCCTCACCGGCCAACCCAATCATGCTGAGATCGACATGGCTTCGCCAAAGAGGTTGTACACTTGTTGCATCTCTTTTTTACTCTACATGATATATATATTGTCCATTGAGCATTCATAGTAACAAGAAATACGAATATTTTATCCTACTATATGACAAGCAGTGAGGTACTAGGCAACTTAGCTATCCGTGATGGACTCTCTTGAACGCCATCATTATTTATCTCTGTGCGTTTGAGCTGTGCATTTGTCGATGGGCCTGGGAGTTGAGCTAGTAGGGCAGGGCTGTGGCATGGGTCCAAAGTAATAGAAGTAGCACAAAAACATTTGTTTAGTGTAGGCTTTTCCTTGCTCAAGCCTGCCTACTAGAATCGCCAGTGCTTGAAAGGAAAAGTGAATCAAAAACCTAGGAATTGGAAAGTTTCCTATGGTACTACTTTTCATGAATTTGGTGCAAAGGAGGGGAGCAAAGGAAAACTGTAGGATTTGTTCCTTTTGTGTCTCCTTGAAAGAAAAAACCATAGGAATTTTAATTTCCATTTGTCCTCCTTTTCAAATTCCTATTCATGAAGCACAAGACTAAGAGATAGTAGCATAATAGCATTATAACCATACATTTTCTTGTGGTTTGACTTAATCTCACCATGCTTCTTTGCATCATGTGATCTTCCAATTCTTGTGAATCAAACACCCAGATTGGCAGAAATCCTGTGTTTTTAAATTCTCTGTTTTGCACGTGCATTCCTATCCTATTCCTGTCTATTTCCTATCCCTGCATTGTTAGAATCCTAAAATTCAAACAATCCCTTACACAATTACTACTGTTACAAATATGTGTCAAAGAAAACCTTGTGTGGTTTGTCCTGCTCCTGCGGCGCTGTGTTCCACCCCAGCTCAGCTGCTCCAATGACGAGAAGGTTCACCATAGTAGGGATCCGCTCTTCAGACTGTCTTTCGCCGCCTCAGATCTTCTTCCCCGCCACTGGCAGGCACGACAACTGCATTACTATTATCAACTAAGAAGATGACCTTGAGGACTACACAGGTCCGCAAGAGAGGTTGCACACTTCCGTGTCTGCTTACGTTATGCATCGCTTAATATGATGACATGCTACTTTATCATCGTGTTCACCTATTAGACTCCGAGTCAGGTCCAAGCTAATGCTGAAACTTGAGTTTTTAAATGGTTGTGGGGTACATATTGGGGCAGCAATCAGTACTATCTGGTTAATCTTGGGTGTCTACTATGAGTTTCATGTTAGGTGCAAACAAACATTAAAGGAGCCATTATCTGTATTTTTAACTGAAGCTATTATCTGCCTACTATCATTGGTTTGGGTCTGTCCACAGTTTGCTACCATCACTCTAGATTTGTGCATGCACTCCTTACATAATCTCACAATGTTTTATTCCTATGCATGTCAGTTATTGTACACAATGGAACTGAACATGTAGAGCAAAAGAGACGAGCTTGTGTGGCAATAAAATCTCACAATGTTTTATTCCTAATCATTTTTTATTACGTGTTAAATTTGTCAACAATTTTAGTACATTCAATTACTCTTCCTGTGCATCAGCCATTCGGCACGGTCATGGAAAAATCTGGAGTGGAAACAAGGTCTCCAGAGGAGACAATGCTATCTGATGAAGCGCATTTCTTGCTGGTTACAGATAGCTCCTCAGAGGAGGATTTGGAGACAGATGACCAGTCCTATTCCCCCGCCCCCGCCCCCGAGGTGCATGCTCTAACTTAGCAGGGTTATGTTGCTCATATCGTGCATACGATATCTTGCATTGCTATGTCATTTTCTTAGTTTAGACATGCTTTGTGTGAATGGCACCTGTTTAGTGTCTATTTATCATATATGTGAATTATGCAATGCCATCTTATTGCGAGACATTATATATGTGAATTATGCAATGCTATCTTGTTGCAAGGCATTATATATGTGAATTATGCAATGCCATGCTGTTTAGCCAAGCGTCATATATGTGAATTATATCATGCCGTCCTTTTTTTGTATTTCTCATTGCTTTTGTCGACAATGTTTGTATATTCAACTGCCCTTCCTATGCATCAACCATTTGAATTGGTGATGGAGAAATCTGGAGTGAAAACAAGGTCTTTAGAGCAGAAATGCTACCTGCTGAAGCAGATATCTTGCTGGTTACAGATAGCTCTTTAGAGGAGGATTCAGAGGCAGATGACCAGTCCTATTATCCCCCCGAGGCGTATGCTCAAACTTGGCAGGGTTATATTACTCATATCATGCATATGTTGTATTGCAAATGCTTAGTTTTTACATCATATACACAATATTGAATTCCATCTCCTTAGTTGACACATCATATATGTGATTGCCTTCTTCTCACTTCCTTAGTATATAAATCATATATTTAAATTATATCATGCCATGATGTTTACATAGACAACATGTATCTGAATTATGGCATGCCAACCCATTATGGCATGCCATGATGTTTACATAGACATAATATAGTTATATCATCTCATCCTGTTTACATAGTCATCATATTTTAAATTATGTCATTCTATCCGTGAATTATATCATGCCATCATGTTTCCATCGATGACATGTTTGTAATTTATGGCATGCCAACCACTTCAATAGACACATCGTATAGATATATCATTTCATCATGTTTACGTAGTCATCATATTTTGAAGTATGTCATTCTATCCTATTTAGTTAGCCATCATACAGGTGAAATTGTGTCATGCTATCCTGTTTAATTAGATATCATATATGTGAAATTATGTCCTGCTATTCTGTTTGGTTAGACAACATAAATGTGAATTATTTCATGCCATGTTTTCTTCCCTACTATCCATTGCACCTGTCTATCTTACAATGTCTTTACATTGAACTACTTTTCTTGTTTATCAGCCATTTCAATTGGAGGGGGTGATGGTAGTATCTGTGGGAGTAAAAACACGGTCTTCAGAAAAGATAGTCCTACCTGTCGATGCAGATAGAACCATGGTTGTACTTGCCCAAGAACCAGCCCCACCACACATAACCCAGACTCATGCAGATTGTACCCCTACCCAGTTGGATAGAGAACCAGCTTCACCCCTTCTAACCCCAACCCCAACAGATAGTAACCCAGTTCCCGTTGACACAACACCGTCTCCACCACAGAGCACCCAAACACGAGCAGTTTGTAAGGCAACTGCAGTGCCCAAAGCACGAGGACGACCACTCTGAACCCCAACTGAACACTTAAAGTAGAAGAAGAATTGTTCTCAGGTCAGGTTCCATAGCTATGGTTCACACTACTTTGCTCTTGCATCACTGTATTTACTCATACCAACTAATTTCAAATTTGAAGGAGGCATTATATACGTGTTTGCTATTGTAACTTGATCTATGTTGATTTCAGTTTCAATTGAATAAACAGTTATGTTCTCATGCCATGCACTTTACAAGTGTTGTTATTGTTGTGTAGTTTCCCACACTTATATTCTGTCTATGTTGATTTGTCTTAAATAGATATGATTCGAACTGTATCTATCTTGATTTGGCAACATAAACTAGAATGATATAGACCATACAGTGACCATACTACATAGATATATGTTTGTTTCATGCTACTATCATGTCCACCTTACTACTGAACTGGTTTACCAAAATGAGTTTCATATACTACATTATAAACCTGTGATGTGTTTGTTTGTTTCTATTTTAGAACACGGATAAAATATTGGAGAAGAGTACCCCATTACACAATAGTAAAGGAAGTAATGCAGATAAGGTTCAAGATAGTGGGACATCCCTGTTGGTCTCCAAGAAAGCTGATAAAAACTATATTGAAGACACCGAGACAACCCCAAAGTCCTGTCTTGATGTAGTGTCCAAGTTATTGGCTACTACTGCTGGCACCAGCTCTTCGAACTCGCTGCCTGAATCAGTTCGACTTCTTGAGTCTCAACTTCAAGTTGAAAGATATCATTTAGATGTTATGCGACAGGAAGCCGAAGGACTGAGGAAGTCCCTGCAAAATTAGATGCATACTTTCTGGTGCAACAGCAAGTGCTGGAGGATTTAAGCGCCAAACAAGAGAAAGTTAATAAGCTTGCTAAGCATCTTGCCAACATTATGGGTACCCAGGATATTGTTTCTTTAGCTCTTCTGAAGTGGTTTCAGTTTTGGACTTGTTTTGCTGCGGCGTTTATATGCTGCTTTATTCCCTATATTTGCACTGGTGGCAAACTTTGATGCCCAGTGGATGTAATATGTGTAATAGCCGTGATAACCTAGCGTAAGTTGCTTGCTTATTTATTTCCTTATTGTCTTGTTTATTTGTTTGCTTGTAGTCAGTGCAGTTTTTTTTCCGCGGTTTGCTAGTGGCCGCAATAACCTATTTTTTAAAACTAGGCCACAATACCATGGGCTAGATATTTACTGTAGTTACCATGGGCCTCCTACAGGCCGTAGAAACAATGGGCCTTCTAAGGGCCATAGAAATAATGGGCCTTCCACGGGGCATAAAAACAACAGGCCTTATACGGGCCGTAGACACAATGGGCCTTCTACGGGCCGTATCATCAATGGGCCTTCTACGGGCCGTATGATCGGTTGGCTAAACATGGGCCAATAACAGATCGCATTATGGTCGTAAACGTTTTAACGGGCCGTCATTAATCGTCCGTATTTGATGATGCTATGAAAACGGCCCAACGTATTAACGGGCCACAAACGGGCCGACTGTAACCACCTACTGACTTTGGTCCACAAGCAGAAAATGACAGTAACGGGTCGTAAGTAAATGAATGCTGGAAATGAGCCCAAGAATAAATGGGCCCTGAGAAGGCCGAAAGATAACATGGGCTGGAAACAGCCCAACAAAATAATGGGTTGTTAATGGGTATAAAGTGATACACTGTTTATTACGGGCCAGTTTCACCACGTGCCGTTAATGGGTATAAAGTGATACACTGTTCATTACGGGCCAGTTTCACCATGGGCCGTTAATGGGCCAAGAGTTACAAAGGGCCTCATATGGGCGGAAAGACATCATGGGCCATACATGGGCCAGAAGTTAAAACAGGCTAGAATTATATTGGACAGCCCAGATGACGCTACTAGGCCTAATTCGGATATGTCGTAATGGGACCTAGGTTAGCGGGCTGTAAATGGGCTATATGCGAACAAGCTGTTAACAGGCTTTCTGTGGGCCGGCCTGCCACCTTTTGACCAAGTCAAACGGGCCGTCCTTTTCACAGGAATGGGCCTCTGTTGGTCCGTGCCACGTGTCGACGTATCGTACACGCCTTCGGTCCAATGAGTGGATGACATCTGTCCCAACGGTGAGCCGACACGTGTTTCCTCCAGCTAATGATGATTTTACACATGGAAAATCCCCATTGGTTAGGGCTGTTAACGGGTTATCGGATCCAAAACCAGACCCGATAGCTTAACAACGTCCCGTTATGGTGGATGCCACGTGTCGGTCACCCATGACGAAAGCACTTCTATGACGTGCGATTTATCGTCATGGAAGTGGACACTTCTGTGATGATACTTTTGGTAATGTCATGGAACACTTCTATGACAGCACACGTATGACTATCTTGATTCTGTCATAAAATCGTCAAGGATGTACATGCATGAACGAAAACGTGACCTACTGTGACAAACACGTATCATCACGGAAGTGGATTTTTTTGTAGTGATCACAAATGTTTTTTTACCTTTTTTGACGGTTTTTTACACCACCATTTATGATTTTTGCATGGAACACAACTTCGTCGAACGGTCTCTGATCATAGTGTCACGTTAGCAGCAACCTGCAGTAGTGAGAGGCCATAGCAAGCATTCAAATTACTTAGAACTCGAAGAATTTGACATGCAAGCTCATCTACAGCAGCACCAAGGGTAGCTAATTATTCAAAATATAAACCACTAAAGTAAAAACTAATTGGACAAACGGAGGTGTCACATACCAAGCAAACAAACAGTTTAAGAAATGGAGCTTTGAGCAAAGAGATCAAAATCCGCGGGTTTGAGAGTAAGAACACGAGAGAGAGAGAGAGAGAGAGAGAGAGAGCAATGGTGATTTTTTCTGGAGGTAGGTGATGAATTGGTATGAAGAGATAATTGAGGGGCCCCACATGGGGACCACAACCCACCAGGGGCGCGCCTAGGTGGGTTGTGCCTACTTGGTGCACCTCCCTCTGATATTATTTGCACCAAAAATTCTTAAATATTCAGAAAAAATTGTATTAATTTTTTAGAGCATTCTGGGAACTTCTATTTTTGTTATTGCATGGGAAATTTAGAAAATAGACAAAACATGGCACTTTATTTTATTTAACTAATAAAAAGAGAAAACAAAAAGTAGGGACAGAAGTTAGTGCTCACTAAATTCATCAACTTCATACCTCTCAAAAATGACCATTAATAAGGTTGATCAAGTCGTATTAACAACCACTTTCGATTAGCATGAAACCGAAGAACTTTCATAAATAACTAAGTTACCTCAACGGGGATATGAATGTCCCCGACAGTAAACATTTCATATTTATTTTTAACAGTAGGTAGAGGTAGTTGAAAACTTCCAATAGTGATTGTCGGAAATTTTTCAATTACATTAATACCATTCACTTGGAATTGTTTCTTCGGAAAGTGCACCGTATGCTCATTACCATTTATATGAAAAGTGACCTTGCTTTATTGCAATCAATAACAGCCCGTGCAGTATCAAAGAAGGGTCTACCAAGGATAATCGACATGTTGTCGTCCTCGGGCATCTCAAGTATAACAAAGTCAGTCAAAATAGTAACATTAGCAACAACAATAGGCACATCCTCACAAATACCGATAGGTATGGAAGTTGATTTATCAGCCATTTGCAAAGATATTTCAGTAGGTGTGAGTTTATTCAAATCAATTCTTTTATATAAAGATAAGGGCATGACACTATAACCAGCTCCTAAATCACATAAAGGAGTTTTCACATAATTTCTTTTGATGGAGAAGGTATAGTTGGTACTCCCGGAGCTCCAAGTTTTTTAGGTACTCCATCTTTAAAAGTATAATTAGCAACCATGTTGGAGATTTTAGCTTCCAGTATTTTTCTCTTGTTGGTGATGATGTCTTTCATGTACTTTGCATAAGGCGGCATTTTTAAGATATCAGTCAAGCGAGTACGCAAAAAGACTGGCCTCAACATTTCAGCAAAGCTTTCAAATTCTTCATCATCTTTATTTTTAGTTGACTTAGGTGGAAAGGGCATAGGTTTTTCAACCCACGGTTCTCTTTCTTTACCATGTTTCCTAGCAATAAAGTCTCTTTTATCATATCTTTTATTCTTGGGTTGTGGGTTATCAAGATCAACTGTTGGTTCTATCTCAACATCATTGTCTGGTGATACGTCTCCAACATATCTATAATTTATGAAGTATTCATGCTGTTATATTATCATTCTTGGATGTTTTACAATCATGTTATAGCAACTTTATATAATATTTTGGGGCTAAACTATTGACCCAGTGCCCACTGCCAGTTGTTGTTTTTGCTTGTTTTTTACATCGCGGGAAATCAATATCAAACGGAGTCCAAATACCGCAAAACTTTTTGTGGATTTTTCATGGACCAGAAGACATCCAGTGGGCCAGAGAAGCACCTAGGGGTACCCCAAGGGGGGGAAAACCAACCAGGGCGCGCCCGGGGCCTAGGCGCGCGCGGGTGGGTTGTGCCCACCTCGGTAGCCTCCCGCACCCCCTCTTTGCCCTATAAATCACCAAATATTCCAAAAACCCTCGGGGAGACCCTAGATCGGAAGTTCCGCCACTGCACACCTCTGTAGCCACCAAAAACCAATCGGGAGCCTGTTCCGGCACCCTGTCGGAGGGGGAGATCATCACCGGTCGCCATCTTCATCATCCCGGCGGCCACCACGATGAGGAGGGAGTAGTCCACCCTCGGGGCTGAGGGTTTGTACCGGTAGTTATGTGTTTAATCTCTCTCTCTGTCTCGTGATTTTGAGATGTCATGATCTTGATGTATCATGGTCTTTGTTAACATAGATGGATCATATGATGTTTCTCCTCTCTCTGCTCTGGCTGTGATGAATTGAATCTTTGCGCTTTTAAGTTTTGTCATGTCGGATTGAATGTTCAAATTTGAGAACACATGATGTATGTCTTGTGATATGAATACTTGAGGTGACAATGAGGTATCATATTGATTCACTTGATGTATGTTATGGCATGATGACCCACAAGTATAGGGGATCTATCGTAGTCCTTTAGATAAGTAAGAGTGTCGAACCCAACGAGGAGCAGAAGGAAATGACCAGCGGCTTTCAGTAAGGTATTCTCTGCAAGCACTGAAATTGTAGGTAACAGATTGTTTTGTGATAAGATAATTTGTAATGGGTAACAAGCAATGAAAGTAAATAAAGTGCAGCAAGGTGGCCCAATCCTTTTTGTAGCAAAGGACAAGCCTGAACAATTTCTTATAATGAGAAAAGCGCTCCCGAGGACACATGGGAATTATCGTCAAGCTAGTTTTCATCACGCTCATATGATTCGCGTTCGGTACTTTGATAATTTGATATGTGGGTGGACCGGTGCTTGGGTACTGCCCTTTCTTGGACAAGCTTCCCACTTATGATTAACCCCTATCGCAAGCATCCGCAACTACAAAAGAAGTATTAAGGTAAACCTAACCATAGCATGAAACATATTGATCCAAATCAGCCCCTTACGAAGCAATGCATAAACTAGGGTTTAAGATTATGTCACTCTAGCAACCCATCATCTACTTATTACTTCCCAATGCCTTCCTCTAGGCCCAAATAATGTGAAGTGTCATGTAGTCGATGTTCACATAACACCACTAGAGGAGAGACAACATACATCTCATCAAAATATCAAACGAATAACAAATTCACATGACTACTAATAGCAAGACTTCACCCATGTCCTCAGGAACAAACGTAACTACTCACAAAGCATATTCATGTTCATGATCAAAGGAGTATTAATATGCATTAAGGATCTGAACATATGATCTTCCACCAAAAAAACCAATTAGCATCAACTACAAGGAGTAATGAACACTACTAGCCACCCACAAGTACCAATTTGTGGTTTTGGATACAAGATTGGATACAAGAGATGAACTAGGGTTTGAGAGGAGATAGTGCTGGTGAAGATGTTGATGGAGATTGACCCCCACCCGATGAGAGGATCATTGGTGATGAGGATAGTGATGATTTCCCCCTCTCGGGGGAAGTTTCCCCGGCAGAACAGCTCTACCGGAGCCCTAGATTGGTTCCGCCAAGGTTCCACCTCGTCGCAGAGGAGTTTCATCCCATAAGCTTGCCTTTGATTTTTTTTCCAGGGTAAAAGCCTTCATATAGCAGAAGATGGGCATCGGAGGGCCACCAGGTAGCCCATAAGACAGGGGGCGCGCCCAGTAGGGGTGGGCGCACCCCCCACCCTCCTGGCCAGGGTGTGGGCCCCCTCTGGTGTTTTCTTTGCTCAATAATTCTTATTTATTCCAAAAATGACTTCTGTCGGATTTCGGGTTTCGGCAGAACCTTGAGGCTCGAACTTTGGGGTGCGCATGAAGATCTCTCTATTGGAAATATGCCCTAGAGGCAATAATAAAATGGTTATTATTATATTTCTTTGCTCATGGTGATAGTCTATTATTCATGCTATAATTGTGTTATCCGGAAATCGTAATACACATGCGAATACATAGACCACAACGTGTCCCTAGTGAGCCTCTAGTTGACTAGCTCGTTAATCAACAGATAGTCATGGTTTCCTGACTATGGGCATTGGATGTCATTGATAACGGGATCACATCATTAGGAGAATGCTGTGATGGACAAGACCCAATCCTAAGCATAGCTCAAAGATCGTGTAGTTCGTTTAGCTAGAGCTTTTCCAAATGTCAAGTATCATTTCCTTAGACCTTGAGATTGTGCAACTCCCGGATACCTTAGGAGTGCTTTGGGTGTGCCAAACGTCACAATGTAACTGGGTGGCTATAAAGGTGCACTACGGGTATCTCCGAAAGTGTCTGTTGGGTTGGCATGAACCGAGACTGGGATTTGTCACTCCATATGACGGAGAGGTATCTCTGGGACCACTCGGTAATGCATCATCATAATGAGCTCAATGTGACCAAGTGTCTGGTCACGGGATCATGCATTATGGTACGAGTAAAGTGACTTGCCGGTAACGAGATTAAACGAGGTATTGGGATACCGACGATCGAATCTCGGGCATGTAACGTACCGATTGACAAAGGGAATTGTATACGGGGTTGCTTAAATCCTCGACATCGTGGTTCATCCGATGAAATCATTGAGGAGCATGTGGGAGCCAACATGGGTATCCAGATCCCGTTGTTGGTTATTGACCGGAGAGGCGTCTCGGTCATGCCTGCATGTCTCCCGAACCCGTAGGGTCTACACACTTAAGGTTCGGTGACGCTAGGGTTGTAGAGATATGAGTATGCAGTAAACCGAAAGTTGTTTGGAGTCCCGGATGAGATTCGGACGTCACGAGGAGTTCCGGAATGGTCCGGAGGTAAAGAATTATATATAGGAAGTGAAGTTTCGGCCATCGGGAAAGTTTTGGGGGTTATCAGTATTATACCGGGACCACCGGAAGGGTCCCGGGGGGTCCCCCGGGTGGGGCCACCTAAACCGGAGGGCCCCATGGGCTAAAGTGGGAGGGGAACCAGCCCCTGGTGGGCTGGTGTGCCCCCCCTTGGGCCCCCTGCGCCTAGGGTTGGAAACCCTAGGGGTGGGGGCACCTCCACTTGCCTTGGGGGGCAAGCCACCCCCTTGGCCGCCGCCCCCCTAGGAGATCCCATCTCCTAGGGCCCCCCTAGGGGCCCTACATAAAGAGGGGGGAGGGAGGGCAGCCGCATCCTTGCACTTGGTGCCTCCCTTCCCCCTTGCTGCACCTCTCCCTCTCGCAGACGCTTGGCGAAGCCCTGCCGGGATCCCTGCTGCATCCACCACCACGCCATCGTGCTGCTGGATCTTCATCAACCTCTCCTTTCCCCTTGATGGATCAAGAAGGAGGAGCTGTCTCCCTGACCGTACGTGTGTTGAACGCGGAGGTGCCGTCCGTTCGGTGCTAGGATCTCCGGTGATTTGGATCACGATGAGTACGACTCCCTCAACCCCGTTCTCTTGAACGCTTCCGCTCGATCTACAACGGTATGTAGATGCACTCCTCTCTCTTGTTGCTAGATGAACTCATAGATTGATCTTGGTGAAAGCATAGAAATGTTTTATTTTCTGCAATGTTCCCCAACAGTGGTATTGGAGCTAGGTCTATGCGTAGTTCTCTTTGCACGAGAAGAACACAAATTTGTTGTGGGCGTAGATGTTGTCAACTTTCTTGCGACTACTAGTCTTATTTTGCTTCAGCGGTATTGTGGGATGAAGTGGCCCAGACCGACCTTACACGTACACTTACGTGAGACAGGTTCCACCGACTGACATGCACTAGTTGCATAAGGTGGCTAGCAGGTGTCTATCTCTCCCACTTTAGTTGGAGCGGATTCGATGAAAAGGGTCCTTATGAAGGGTAAATAGAAGTTGACAAATCACGTTGTGGCTTTCATGTAGGTAAGAAAACGTTCTTGCTAGAACCCTTTTGCAGCCACGTAAAACATGCAACAACAATTAGAGGACGTCTAACTTGTTTTTGCAGCATATGATTCGTGATGTGATATGGCCAAAAGTTGTGATGAATGATGAATGATATATTGCGATCTATGAGATCATGTTCTTGTAATAGGAATCACGACTTGCATGTCGATGAGTATAACAACCGGCAGGAGCCATAGGAGTTGTCTTAATTATTGTATGACCTGCGTGTCAATGATTTAACGCCATGTAATTACTTTACTTTATTGCTAAACAGTTAGCCATAGTAGTAGAAGTAATAGTTGGCGAGCAACTTCATGGAGACACGATGATGGAGATCATGATGATGGAGATCATGGTGTCATGCCGGTGACGAAGATGATCATGGAGCCCCGAAGATGGAGATCAAAGGAGCTATATGATATTGGCCATATCATGTCACTATTTAATTGCATGTGATGTTTATTATGTTTATGCATCTTGTTTACTTAGAACGACGGTAGTAAATAAGATGATCCCTCATAATAATTTCAAGAAAGTGTTCCCCCTAACTGTGCGCCGTTGCGAAAGTTCGTTGTTTCGAAGCACCACATGATGATCGGGTGTGATAGATTCTAATGTTCACATACAACAGGTGTAAGACAGATTCACACACGCATAAACACTTAGGTTAACTTGACGAGCCTAGCATGTACAGACATGGCCTCGGAACACAAGAGATCGAAAGGTCGAACATGAGTCATATGGAAGATACGATCAACATGGAGATGTTCACCAATGATGACTAGTCCGTCTCACGTGATGATCGAACACGACCTAGTCTACTCGGATCATGTATCACTTAGATGACTAGAGGGATGTCTAATCTAAGTGGGAGTTCATTAAATAATTTGATTAGATGAACTTAATTATCATGAACTTAGTCTAAAATCTTTACAATATGTCTTGTAGATCAAATGGCCCACGTTACCCTCAACTTCAACGCGTTCCTAGAGAAAACCAAGCTGAAAGATGATGGCAGCAACTATACGGACTGGGTCCGGAATCTGAGGATCATCCTCATAGCTGCCAAGAAAGATTATGTCCTAGAAGCACCGCTAGGTGAAGCTCCCATCCCAGAGAACCAAGACGTTATGAATGCTTGGCAGTCTTGTGCTGATGATTACTCCCTTGTTCAGTGCGGCATGCTTTACAGCTTAGAACCGGGGCTTCAAAAGCGTTTTGAGCAACACGGAGCATATGAGATGTTCGAAGAGCTGAAAATGGTTTTCCAAGCTCATGCCTGGGTCGAGAGATATGAAGTCTCCGACAATTTCTTTAGCTGTAAGATGGAGAAAAATAGTTCTGTCAGTGAGCACATACTCAAGATGTCTGGGTTGCACAACTGCTTGACTCAGCTGGGAGTTAATCTCCCGGATGACGCGGTTATTGACAGAATCCTCCAGTCGCTTCCACCGAGCTACAAGAGCTTTGTGATGAACTTCAATATGCAGGGGATGGAAAAGACCATTCCTGAGGTATATTCAATGCTGAAATCAGCGGAGGTAGATATCATGAAAGAACATCAAGTGTTGATGGTGAATAAAACCGCTAAGTTCAAGAAAGGCACAGGTAAGAAGAACTTCAAGAAGGACGGCAAGGGAGTTGCCGCACCCGGTAAGCCTGTTGCTGGGAAGAAGTCAAAGAATGGACCCAAGCCTGAAACTGAGTGCTTTTATTGCAAGGGAAGCGGACACTAGAAGCAGAATTGCCCCAAGTACTTAGCAGACAAGAAGGCCGGCAACACTAAACGTATATGTGATATACATGTAATTGATGTGTACCTTACCAGTACTCGTAGTAGCTCCTGGGTATTTGATACCGGTGCGGTTGCTCATATTTGTAACTCAAAGCAGGAACTGCGGAATAAACGGAGACTGGCGAAGGACGAGGTGACGATGCGCGCCGGGAATGGTTCCAAGGTCGATGTGATCGTCGTCGGCACGCTACCTCTACATTTACCTATGGGATTAGTTTTAAACCTCAATAATTGTTATTTAGTGCCAAGTTTGAGCATGAACATTGTATCTGGGTCTCGTTTAATACGAGATGGCTACTCATTTAAATCCGAGAATAATGGTTGTTCTATTTATATGAGAGATATGTTTTATGGTCATGCCCCGATGGTCAATGGTTTATTCTTAATGAATCTCGAACGTGATGTTACACATATTCATAGTGTGAATACCAAAGTAAAGTTGATAACGATAGTCCTACATACTTGTGGCACTGCCGCCTTGGTCACATTGGTGTCAAGTGCATGAAGAAGCTCCATGCTGATGGACTTTTAGAGTCTCTCGATTATGAATCATTTGACACATGCGAACCATGACTCATGGCTAAAATGACCAAGACTCCGTTCTCCAGAACAATGGAGCGAGCAACCAACTTATTGGAAATCATACATACTGATGTGTGCGGTCCAATGAGCGTTGAGGCTCGCGGAGGATATCGTTATGTTCTCACTCTCACTGACGACTTGAGTAGATATGGCTATGTCTACTTGATGAAACACAAGTCTGAGACCTTTGAAAAGTTCAAGGAATTTCAGAATGAGGTAGAGAATCAATGTGACCGAAAGATAAAGTTCCTACGATCAGATCATGGAGGAGAATATTTAAGTCACAAATTTGGTACGCACTTAAGGAAATGTGGAATCGTTTCACAACTCACGCCGCCTGGAACACCTCAGCGTAACTGTGTGTCCGAATGTCGTAATCGCACTCTATTGGATATGGTGCGATCTATGATGTCTCTTACTGATTTACCGCTATCATTTTGGGGATACGCTCTAGAGACAACTACATTCACTTTAAATAGGGCACCATCTAAATCAGTTGAGACAACACCGTATGAATTATGGTTTGGGAAGAAACCTAAGCTGTCGTTTCCAAAAGTTTGGGGATGTGATGCTTATGTCAAGAAACTTCAACCTGAAAAGCTCGAACCCAAGTCGAAAAAATGCATCTTCATAGGATACCCTAAAGAAACCATTGGGTATACCTTCTACCTCAGATCCGTAGGCAAGATCTTTGTTGCCAAGAACGGGTCCTTTTTGGAGAAAGAGTTTCTCTCGAGAGAAGTAAGTGGGAGGAAAGTGGAACTTGATGAAGTACTACCTCTTGAACCGGTGAGTAGTGCAGCTCAGGAAGATGTTCCTGTGGTGCCAGCACCAACTGAAGAGGAAGCTAATGATGATGATCAAGGTACTTCGGATCAAGTTACTACTAAACTTCATAGGTCCATGAGGACACGTTCCACACCAGAGTGGTATGGCAACCCTGTCCTGGAAATCATGTTATTAGACAACGGTGAACCTTCGAACTATGAAGAAGCAATGGCGGGCCCAGATTCCAACAAATGGCTTGAAGCCATTGAATCCGAGATAGGATCCATGTATGAAAATGAAGTATGGACTTTGACAGACTTGCCCGATGATCGGCGAGCAATAGAAAACAAATGGATCTTTAAGAAGAAGACGAACGCGGATGGTAACGTTACCATCTATAAAGCTCGACTTGTCGCTAAGGGTTATCGGCAAGTTCAAGGGGTTGACTACGATGAGACTTTCTCTCCTGTAGCGAAGCTAAAGTCCGTCTGAATCATGTTAGCAATTGCCGCATACTATGATTATGAGATATGGCAAATGGACGTCAAAACAGCATTCCTTAATGGTCATCTTAAGGAAGAACTGTATATGATGCAGCCGGAAGGTTTTGTCGACCCTGAGAATGCTAACAAGGTATGCAAGCTCCAGCGCTCCATTTATGGGCTGGTGCAAGCATCTCGGAGTTGGAACATTCGCTTTGATGAGATGATCAAAGCGTTTGGGTTTATGCAGACTTATGGAGAAGCCTGCATTTTCAAGAAAGTGAGTGGGAGCGCTGTAGCATTTCTAATATTATTTGTAGATGACATACTTTTGATGGGAAATGATATAGAACTCTTGGATAGCATTAAGGCCTACTTGAATAAGTGTTTTTCAATGAAGGACCTTGGAGAAGCTGCTTACATATTAGGCATCAATATCTATAGGGATAGATCAAGACGCCTCATAGGTCTTTCACAAAGCACATACCTTGATAAGATATTGAAGAAGTTCAATATGGGTCAGTCCAAGAAAGGGTTCTTGCCTGTATTGCAAGGTGTGAGATTGAGCTCGGCTCAATGCCCGACCACGGCAGAAGATAAAGAAGAGATGAGTGTCATCCCCTATGCCTCAGCCATAGGGTCTATTATGTATGCCATGTTGTGTACCAGACCTGATGTAAACCTTGTTGTAAGTTTGGTAGGAAGGTACCAAAGTAATCCCGGCAAGGAACACTGGACAGCGGTCAAGAACATCCTAAAGTACCTGAAAAGGACCAAGGATATGTTTCTCGTTTATGGAGGTGACGAAGAGCTCGTCGTAAAGGGTTACGTCGATGCTAGCTTCGACACAGATCTGGATACTCTAAGTCATAAACTGGATACGTGTATATTTTGAATGGTAGGGCAGTAAGCTGGTGCAGTTGCAAGCAAAGCGTCGTGGCGGGATCTACATGTGAAGCAGAGTACATGGCAGCCTCGGAGGCAGCGCATGAAGCAATCTGGGTGAAGGAGTTCATCACTGACCTAGGAGTCATACCCAATGCGTCGGGGCCGATCAAACTCTTCTGTGACAACACTGGAGCTATTGCACTTGCCAAGGAGCCCAAGTTTCACAAGAAGACCAGGCACATCAAGCGTTGCTTCAACTCCATTCGTGAAAATGTTCAAGATGGAGACATAGATATTTGTAAAGTACACACGGACCTAAATGTAGAAGATCCGTTGACTAAACCTCTCCCTAGGGCAAAACATGATCAACACCAAAATTCCATGGGTGTTCGATTCATCACAATGTAACTAGATGATTGACTTTAGTGCAAGTGGGAGACTGTTGGAAATATGCCCTAGAGGCAATAATAAAATGGTTATTATTGTATTTCTTTGTTCATGGTGATAGTCTATTATTCATGCTATAATTGTGTTATCCGGAAATCGTAATACACGTGTGAATACATAGACCACAACGTGTCCCTAGTGAGCCTCTAGTTGACTATCTCGTTGATCAACAGATAGTCATGGTTTCCTGACTATGGGCATTGGATGTCATTGATAACGGGATCACATCATTAGGAGAATGATGTGATGGACAAGACCCAATCCTAAGCATAGCTCAAAGATCGTGTAGTTCGTTTAGCTAGTGCTTTTCCAAATGTCAAGTATCATTTCCTTAGACCATGAGATTGTGCAACTCCCGGATACCGTAGGAGTGATTTGGGTGTGCCAAACGTCACAACGTAACTGGGTGGCTATAAAGGTGCACTATGGGTATCTCCAAAAGTGTCTGTTGGGTTGGCACGAATCGAGACTGGGATTTGTCACTCCGTATGACGGAGAGGTATCTCTGAGCCCACTCGGTAATGCATCATCATAATGAGCTCAATGTGACCAAGTGTCTGGTCACGGGATCATGCATTACGGTACGAGTAAAGTGAATTTCCGGTAACGAGACTAAATGAGGTATTGGGATACCGACGATCGAATCTCGGTCATGTCTGCATGTCTCCCGGACCCGTAGGGTCTACACACTTAAGGTTCGGTGACGCTAGGGTTGTAGAGATATGAGTATGCAGTAAAGCGAAAGTTGTTCGGAGTCCCAGATGAGATCCCGGACGTCACGAGGAGTTCCCGAATGTTCCGGAGGTAAAGAATTATATATAGGAAGTGAAGTTTCGGCCATCGGGAAAGTTTCGAGGGTAACTGATATTGTACCGGGACCACCGGAAGGTCCCGGGGGGTCCACCGGGTGGGGCCACCTATCCCGGAGGGCCCCATGGGCTGAAGTGGGAGGGGAACCAGCCCCTGGTGGGCTGGTGCGCCCCCCCTTGGTCCCCCCTGCGCCTAGGGTTGGAAACCCTAGGGTGGGGGGGCGCCTCCACTTGCCTTGGGGGGCAAGCCACCCCCTTGGCCGCCGCCACCCCTAAGAGATCCCATCTCCTAGGTCCGGCGCCCCCCGAGTGGCCCTATATAAAGAGGGGGGAGAGAGGGCAGCCGCATCCTTGCACTTGGCGCCTCCCTTCCCCCTTGCTGCACCTCTCCCTCTCGCAGACGCTTGGCGAAGCCCTGCCGGGATCCCTGCTGCATCCACCACCACGCCGTTGTGCTGCTGGATCTTCATCAACCTCTCCTTTCCCCTTGCTGGATCAAGAAGGAGGAGACGTCTCCCTGACCGTACGTGTGTTGAATGCGGAGGTGCCGTCCGTTCGGCGCTAGGATCTCCGGTGATTTGGATCACGACGAGTACGACTCCCTCAACCCCGTTCTCTTGAACGCTTCCGCTCGATCTACAACGGTATGTAGATGCACTCCTCTCTCTCGTTGCTAGATGAACTCATAGATTGATCTTGGTGAAAGCGTAGAAATTTTTTATTTTGTACAACGTTCCCCAACACTCTCCCCTACCAACTCACGTCTCGAAGCCTCAGAAGGAATCTAGGCAACCTGATGGACAACATAAGGGACGTAAGGTTTATACTAGTTCGGGCCACCGTTGTGGTGTAATACCCTACTCTAGTTTGTGGTGTGGTGGATTGCCTCAGGGGCTGATGATGAACAATACAAGAGAAGAACAGCCTCGCGAGGGATGTTCTTGTGGTGGTGTTGTCCCTTTGGAGAGGTCGATTCCCCGGTGCCTCTATACTATGGTGGCTAGCCCTATATATAGAGCGAGAGGCCCTGGTCCTCTTCCCAAATATTGAGCGGGAAGGGCGCCAACAATTGGCCATTTTGAAGGGGAACATCTAGTACACTTATCCTGACTAAAGTTGGTCTTCGACTGCCAAAGACTCTGACGATGACGCCGTCTTGGGCTCCACGGTGACCTCCATCCTGCTGTTCTGCTGGTCTTTGTCTTGTTGCACCGAAACGGTAACCTTTGCCTGATGCCTTGGTATGTGCTTGCTCCCTTTGCACCAAAGGGGAAACAAGGACACTGCGCAGGCCGGTGCCCACCTAACGCCCGCCTGGCCTCGATCATCATGGCTTGCGTCATGGGCACCTCGCGAGGTACCCCTGCCTTGATCTCTCCGCCTCCTCGCGAGCCTGCCTGACAAGGCTGCTCCTGAGGAAGCTTCATGTCGCCCGCCCCACGAGGCTTGGCCCCTCGCGAGGGTCTTGAGCTTGAGCTGACGAAGGTGGGCCACACTGGACTGCTGCTTGAGCAACGCCGCAGGCCACAGGCAGGCAAGTCTGGGGATCCCCGTTCCCAAAACGCCGACAGTAGCCCCCGGGCCCAAGGCGCGCCCGAACTTGTCTTAGCAGAGAAGCGGAGGGGCAAGTGCGAAGCGCCACGGGCCCCAACAGCATGCGGCCTTGGGCGCCGCGTGGCGGTTGATTGGACGTGGGCGTCTCCACTTCCCCATGATGCCTCGACAACCATTCGACAAGACAAGTCCCTGCATGTAAAACGGG
The DNA here is from genome assembly GCF_018294505.1 of Triticum aestivum. Lineage (NCBI taxonomy): Eukaryota > Viridiplantae > Streptophyta > Magnoliopsida > Poales > Poaceae > Triticum > Triticum aestivum. Next base: position 562,381,442 of record NC_057810.1, on the reverse strand, counting down.
TCATGATTACCTGTGATCGTGGAGGCCGACGGAACAACGCGAGCCCTTCCAGTCCATCTTCCCTTGCTCCGCCTCTTCTTCTTCACCTCCCCCTCGGTTCGCCGCGTCTCATGGCGCCCACGAAGAGGTTCTCGACTGCTGAGAAGGGGAAGGCCCGCCGGGAGGGGCCTGACTCTCCTCCAGCCAAGCGCGGCCGGGGCCGCCCTTGCAAGCATCCCGCGACTCCTGCGAAGGCTACCCGGGGACTCGGCGGAAGCCACTTGATCGGCGGGGGGAGACGCACCATGGCTGCGCGGCCTCCCCGCCCTCGATTCCATTATGCGGAGGTGCTGCCGGAGTTCGTCGTCTGGTCGGAGGATCGGGCCGGTACTTGGCTTTAGCTCCCTCGCTTCTTTGCCGGCGAGATGCCGGCTAGTGCCACGAGCGAGCTATGGCTCCAGGCGGATGGCTTCTGCAGCAGGGCCTCTTGGGTGGCGGTGGAAGTTTCCACTGCCGGGAACATGGCGTTGACTCGTGGCTGGCAGACGTTTGCCCGCGCGTGTGGCCTCGGCCAGCGATGCACTCTCCACTTCAAGTTTGATGGCGACGCCACCCTCTTCGTGAGGGTGTTCGGGGGAGATGGACGCCGCATTGGGTGCTCCCCCGAAGGTGACAACGACGGCTGACCTCATCCTTGGTAATGGCAGCGGCGAGGACGAGATTGGGCAGGCGCCCTGCAGCACCCGCAGCTCTCCAAGCTTCAGCGACTCCCCCTCCGACGGCAGCTCCTCCAGCGGCGGCCGCGATCAGCCACCGCACCGCCGTGCTCGCTTCAAGGGGGAGGTGGATCATCTCACCGCCACGCCCAAGTGAAGCATGAAGAGGAGACCGCTTGAGCTCCGGAGGGTGATGCAGATCTTCTTCTTCGGGTTGCAGCCGGTCGAGCCGCGCCTATTTTGCTTTATCTGCACAGAGAGAGATGTATGGAGCCCCGCGGGGGCGTGCTAGACTATCGCTTTTAATTATCATGTTGCTCCTGTTATTTCTGTGTTGTGCTATGGTGTCGCGTGCTCATGCGTAGGAACAACTTAGCTCAGTAGGAGGGCTTGTAGTGGCGTTAGCCTCGGGAGGCTCCGGCCAGAGGCCATGCCATGGGTCTCGGGTCCTGCAAAAGAAACTTGCCAGAGGGTTAGGTTTCAGTCCCCGGCCGCTGGGGTGACCAGCTCGGGCCCAGTGTTTGCATCGTGATGCCCGTGGGACATTGACGGGGAGGAGTGCTCCTGCAGCGAACTTAGGTCGAGGAACCTCACGAAATTAAACCAAGCAATGCTCGCGAGGGTGCCCGTGCAGCCTCCCTCGCGAGGGTTGCGAATGGAAAGCAGGCTCAAGCGAAGGGCAAAGATGGAAAACACGGGCTGGGCACCGCACAACACTGAAAGCAACTCCAACTAAAGCTTCAAACAAAGAAGAACTAACCAACTGCAGAAAGCAAATGAAAAGCCGCGTCCGGCACCTAATCTAGTCCTCGACGTCTTCTCACCAGCGCGGAGCTAAGTGCTGCCACTGGACGTGGGCGGGAGCCCCCGAGGCCTAGGGGCGGCACTCCGGAGACTCCGGTGCGTATACAGCCACACTCATTATTACATGAGAGTGTAACGGGCGGCGAGCTTCACAGGCATTGGCCTTCTTCACAGGCACCGGGCCTTTTCTTGAGGGGGTGGGGGGCGAGCTTCACAAGCATTGGCCTTCTTCACAGGCACCGGGCCTTTTCCCAAAGCGGCAAGCTTCACAGGCATTGGCCTTCTTCACAGGATCCGGACCTTTTCCATAGGCATTGGGCCTCGCTCAAGGGTAGAACCTTCGGAGGTGTTGAATGTTCCACGCGTTTGGGATGGGCACCCCCTCCTGGGTCTCCAAGCGCGCGGAGCCGGGCCTGGAAACATGAACAACCTTGAATGGGCCCTCCCACATGGGAGAGAGCTTGTGCAACCCTTCCCTGGAGAGGACCCATCTGAGCACGAGGTTCCCTACCTCAAGAATCCTGGGGCGGATGTTGCGGCAGTGGTATCGTCGCAGCGCCTATTGATATCTTGCCGCCCGCAGCGTGGCCTCTCGACGTCGTTCCTCCCCTAGCATGAGATCCGTCCTCCGCATGGCTTCCTGTTGCGACTCGTCGAATGCTAGGACCCGTGCGGAGCGACGCTTGACCTTGTGAGGGAGGATGGCTTCAGCTATGTAGACGAGGAAGAATGGAGTTTCTCCAGTCGACTTGGTTGTGGTCATGCGGATAGACCACAACATAGACTGGAGCTTGTCGTACCAGCCCCTGCCTCAGGCCTCCAGCTTCTTCTTGAAGGTCCTGGTCTTGAGGCCCTTCAGGACCTCCGCGTTGGCTCGCTCAGCCTGGCCGTTGCTTCGAGGATGTGCCACTGAAGCGTAGCATATCTACGCTCTAAGATTAGCACAGTATGTTGTAAATAGATTGCTGGTGAACTGCGAACCATTGTCGGTGATGATGCGATTAGGCACCCCGAATCGGCTCACGAGGCCCTTGATGAACTTGACTGCAGAGCCTGCTGGGATGGTGTGGACAGCTTCCACCTCAGCCCACTTGGTGAATTTGTCGACGACGACGTAGAGGTAGCAATAGCCCCCTGGCGCCCGAGGAAATGGGCCTAGAATGTCCAGCCCCCAAACCGTGAATGGCCATGAGAGGGGTATGGTCTGCAGGCCCTGAGCCAGCTGATGGATCTGCTTGGCGTGGAATTGGCAGGCATCACAGGCCTTCACCAGCTCGATGGCGTCATTGAGTGTTGTGGGCCAGTAGAACCCGCTGCGGAACGCCTTGCCAATGAGGGTTTGTGATGATGAGTGGTGCCCACAGTCTCCACCATGTATGTCTGCCAACAGCTCCTTCCCCTGTTCCCTGGAAATGCAACATAGGGACAGGTCGTTCAGTCGCTTCCAGTAAAGCTCTCCATCTTGAATGCAGTATGTCGTGGGTTGCCGCGCCACGCGTTCTGCATCTTCCTCCTTCTCCGGCAAAGTCCCTTTCGTTAAGTAGCTCTTGAGGTCAGTCCACAAGCCGGGGCTCCCGAGGCAGGCAGCTGGGGGAGCTCCACCTGAGGTTGCGCTCCGACCGACGGTGGTGGCACCGCCGAAGGCTTAAAGAGCCTCTCTTCGAAGACTCTGGGCTCCTGAGGCAGCCGTCTGGATGCCCTTTTCGCGCTGTCGTCAGCTTCCTGGTTGGTGCTGCGCGGCACATGCTGCAACTCCAAACCCCAAAACTGCTTCTCAATTTTGCGAACCTCTGCTAGATAAGCCTCCATGTGCTCATCTTTCGGCTCGTACACCTTGTTGGAGAAGTTGACGAGGAGTTGGGAATCGCCCTTGATGACGAGGTGCTTCACCCCCAGGGCCACCACAGCTTTCAGGCCTGCTATCAGCCCCTCGTATTCCGCTATATTGTTGGACACCTTTTCCCCATGCTGGAAACAGGAGTTGCACGGCATAGTAGAGCTTGTCCTGAGTGGGGGATATGAGCACTGCACCGGCCCCTGCACCATGTCGCGACAAAGCTCCATCGAAGTACATAACCCAGCCGTCCGACCCTCACTTCCTGGGGAAAGCGAACGGTCCTCGCCTGCCTCGAGCCCTGGCGCCTTTGTCCATTCTGCTACAAAATCTGCAAGTGCAGCTCCCTTAACGACCCTAGTCATTCTGAACTCCAGCTGAAATGCTTGTAGCTCGATGTTCCATTCGACGACCCTTCCTGCTGAGTTGGGACTCCTGAGCACCCTTTCCAACGGGTATGCTGAGATGCCTTTGATTGGATGACCCTGGAAGTAGTGCCGCAGCTTCCGTGAGGCCACTAGCAGCGCGAGCAGGAGCTTCTGAGGCATGGGGTACCGTGCCCTTGCGTCCCTCAGCACCGTGCTGACGAAGTACACGGGATGCTCGATGAGGGCGGGCGCAGCTATGGAGTCCTCACCCTCCGGGGAATCGCGCATCTCCTGAGGTGCAAGAGTCCCCAGCTCTTGACAAACTGGGGAAGCCCCCTCAGCCGCGAGGACGCCTCCTTGCTGAGGTTGACTTGTATCTGCTGAGGTCGTTGTCGGTGTCAAAACCGGCGGATCTCGGGTAGGGGGTCCCGATCTGTGCGTCTTGGGCTGATGGTAACAGGAAGCAAGGGACACAATGTTTACCCAGGTTCGGGCCCTCTCGATGGAGGTAAAACCCTACTTCCTACTTGATTAATATTGAAGATATGATTAGTACAATAGTAGATCTACCACGAGATCGTAGAGGCTAAACCCTAAGAGCTAGCATATGATGGTATGATTGTAATTGTGGTCGGCCTTCTAAGGACCATCCTCTCCGGTTTATATAGACACCGGAGAGCTAGGGTTTACATGGAGTTGGTTACAAGGAAGGAAATATAATATCCGGATCGCCAAGCTTGTCCTCCACGCAAGGGAAAGTCCCATCCGGACACGAGCCGAAGTCTTGAGTCTTGTATCTTGATGCTTCTATAGTTCGGACGATGTGTATAGTCCAGCTATCCGGATACCCCCTTTTCCAGGACTCCCTCAGTAGCCCCTGAACCAGGCTTCAATGATGATGAGTCCGGCGCGCAGTCTTGTCTTCGGCGTTGCAAGGCGGGTTCCTCCTTCCGAATACTCTGAGGTTATTACCGAACACGTAGGTTGTGTCCGGATCTCCAAAATGATCTTCACATACCACCGTAGAGAGAATGATACTTCAGCTGACAACTTTTAGACGACGTGACATGCCATTACAGCCAGGCCATTATTTGAACCATTTTTTCACAACCAGCCACAACGCGCATTGCGAGGCGGTTTCCTTGACACGTCTTGTCAAAGCAGAGATCATGTCCCCTTATCACGGGATTCTCATCAATACGGGTATGGTTAATCCCCCCCGGCCATCAATCGTGGCGCTTGGGAAGTAAGCGATTCTCAACAGGCTAGTGGGGAGGCGCACCGCTTTCGTCACCTCTATAAAGGGATAAGAGTTCCCCATTCTTACCCATGCCTTCTTCCTCCTCTGCCAACTCTTGCCTCCTCGAGCTCCAGCGCCCTAGTCCAAGTTTTCTCCGCACAACTAAACATGTCCGGAGCAGGAGGCAAATGGGTGGCTTCCACCGTGAAGGAGAAGAACATCGCAAGTCTTCGGGCGGCTGGATACTTGGCCACGGACATAGTGCACCGGCTACCAGACGGCGGGCAGGTCATTCCAACTCCAGGACCCCACGAGAGGGTTGTGTTCCTTGCCCACTTCGTCCGTGGACTGGGGTTTCCACTCAACCCCTTCGTCCGCGGGCTCATGTTCTACTACGGGCTAGATTTCCATGATCTATCCCCGAACTTCGTCCTCAACATCTCGGCGTTCATCGTCGTATGTGAGGCTTTCCTCCGCATCAAGCCTCATTTCGGCTTGTGGCTGCAAACCTTCTGCGTGAAGCCGAAGATCGTGAGCGGCCAGTAAACGGAGTGCGGAGGAGCCATGGTGGGCAAAATACCTAACGTCACCAGGCTCGACGGCTCCTTTGCGGAAACCGTGAAGGGGTGGCAATCGGGGTGGTTCTACATCACCGAGCCGTGCGACACCAACTGGGTGGCGGCCCTCGAGTTCCGATCTGGAACCCCTATGCGACTCACCTCCTGGGAACAGAAGGGCCTGTTATGGGGCGAATCTACAGAGCAGACCGGACTCATAAACTGCATCAAGGGCATGAAGGACAAGAACATCAAGCTCGTCAACATGATCCAGGTCATGCTCGTTCACCGGATCCTGCCGTGCCAAAGGCGGGCATTCAATCTGTGGGAGCTCGTCCCAGCCGAACACCAGACGCTTCAGAGGCTCTACGACATGAAGCACAAAAACGTGTGGAAGGCGTTGTTCAAGGCCTCTGAAGTACCTCCTCCCATATCCGAGGACCGTGGGCTCCATGCCGCACGACGTCCTATTCAGGTGAGTTCTCAGGCCGCCACAGAATCTGGTTTTTCCCAACACACTCATGGGGGGAGGCTTAAGTAATTGTGTATATTTGTGTAGGATTATGTGGAGACAGCAGAGAGGATTGACTGTCCGGCTCTGCTGCCAGAAAGCCCAGCCAATGATCTTCTGATGAAGATGCTGGTCCCGGCGCCCTATAAGGGGCCGGAGAAGAAGGCCGATAAGAAGGCCCCGTGGACCCGAAAGGGTCTTCGACATAAGGTTACACAGGCCTCGTCCGAAGACGACGAGGTGCACTCCTCCCCCGAAGGGGAAGAATAATAAGAGGAGGCCGCCCTATCCGGAAAGGATGGGGGGCCAGAGACGGCGAACCAGGGGACCAGGAGAGGCCCCCGGCGCAAGGTCGTCATACCCTTGTCGTCTAGTGATGATGAGGCAGATTCCTCCCCTAGAAGCGGGGGGAAACAAGAAGAAACTCCACCTCCCCGTACTGGGGGGAGAAAAAGAGGAAGGCTGCCCCAGTGGGGGAGGCTGGGACGTCCAAGAAGGGAAAGGTGTCCCTTCCGGACTACTCCGCCACCGCCACCGACAGCAAGGAAGGGTGGCTGCCAAGGAAGAAGCCTCTAGTGCGATCGTAAGTACCCGCACTCCATCATAATTCCGCTTCATAGTTTTGTTGTAATGTCAAACTTGTTTGCAGTCCGGCTAGGGCCCATCCCGAAGCGTCGTCTTCGGACGGGTCCTTGAGTGAGTCAGCAATGAACTCACTCCCGACGGCCACTTCTCCTCGGCCTGCGGACGACACAGAGGTGTTGTCCCAAAGGCTCCTAGAGATGGGGGAGGTGGCCCTGGAGGATCCTCAAGGCGGCGTCCCAGCCGTCGGACTTGTGGGGTTCAAGATTCCCACGGATCGTGTTGATGAGAGCCATGGTAAGCCGGGCTCTCAGCCAAACACTGTTCCGGAGCCTTCAGTGGTTTCGGACTCAGGCGGGCAACCCCTCATCAGGGAGGGAGGGCCGTCTGTATCAAGGACTTTTGTTGCGCCCGAGGCACCAAATTGTCTGCTGGAAGCGCTTCGCGGTGCTTCCCTCGATGAAGAGCACCGTACTCTTATGAGTGCGGTGATTCAGAAGGTTTCGTCCGCCAAGGGCGGACTAACCGATGCTTGCACCAGCCTTCTGACAGGCTTTGAGGTAAGTAAAAAATGTGTGAAATTACCACCCGATAGGTAGTAGCCCCTGATACTCTGTTTGGTGTTCGAAAGGAAAAAACCAAATGGAGGGTCAATTATAATCCGCAGGAGTCTAACAATAAGTTTGAATATAAATAAACAAGCTGTGCTGCTGACCGCTGTTGTCCGTACGGCCGAAATCGCCGGCCTAAAGCAGGACTTGGAGCGGGCACAGGGAGAGCTCGGCCTCACGAGGAGGCAACTCGAGGAGAGCAAAGGTCAATGATTCCCCTCTCTGATACAGTAAAGTATAAATAAAATTGGTTATTCTAACAACGAGGCGTCGTGATTTGGTAACAGAGGCCACCACCAAAGTGGCATCTCTGAAGAAAGCGTTGTCCGAGGCCGAACACAAGGCGGCCTTGGAGCGGAAGGAGCGCGAAAAGCAAGAAGCCCGAGTGGGCGAAGTACAAGAAGAGCTCCAGGAGCTCGACAAAAGGTTTGAGTCCGTGGGGCATGAGCTTAAAGCAAAAGAGGCCGAGCTTGCGAAGGTCCTTACAAATATAAAAGACGCCAAGGCCGAAGCCGATAGGGCACAACAGGAGATGTAGGAGGCCAAAAAGATAACAGCGGGTAAGAAATTCTTTATGCAAAGCAAACATGTGGAGGAGGCGTTTCTTTTACTTACCCGAGTCCGGAGCTCTCCAGGGGCATTCGCAGATCTGCCACGCAGCATATCAGATGCCGTGAAGTTCTACCATGCCCAGGAGGGGAGCTTAATGGAGAAGCTATTCTGGTCCCAGTATGCTGGAGCCGAACATTCAACGCCTCTGAGTGACCGACTGAAGCAGTTGGTCAAACTCCACAAGGCGGCCGAAGTGGCTATGAAGGATCTCATAGTCCAGATATGGCCCGGTGAGCTTCTGCCCACCAGCTACTTCATCCTGATCAAGAGGATGGTGGATGCCTGTCCGCGACTGGAAGTCATCAAGCGATCCGTTTGCATTGAGGGTGCCCGCCGGGCCCTTGCCCGTGCAAAGGTGCATTGGAGCAAGCCGGATGCGGAGAAGCTGGTGAAGGACGGGCCTCCGGAGGGCAAGCCGCATCGCGTCCTCGAGAAGTATTATGATGGCGTTATGAAGGGTGCTTGCCTCGTGGCCGATGAATGTACCAAAGACATAATTTTTGAATGAATTCACCTCTGTCATGTTTGTAAATTAAAGACGAAGTTACCTGCGCTATGCAGCGCTTTTGTTATTTAAAATATTACCTTCTGTGCGGCTGTTTTCAAATTCTGAAAGTAGGCCAGTCGTCGGCTTCCGCCCCCGTGTAAGTAGTACCGTGGTGTTCGTGGAAAACCCGGACACTCTTTATCCAAATGTTTGGTCACTTAAGGAGGTGTCCAACGCAGCAAACAAGGCAATCGGACTATATGGCTTTATAACCTTCACTTAGCCATAGAAGTCTACAATTTTAAATTTTGGCGAAGCCCCTAGAATCCGGAAGGCCGAATTGGGGCGCTATACACGCCTATATCGGACAAAGCCGAATTATTGCCTAAAGCAGAAAAATCTTTAAGGATTTTAAGACCTATCAAACAGCGACCAGCTCTCGCCACATCATGCCGGTCAGTTTTGTGCTTTCTCTACTGAGGTGCTCGTCCGGAAGAACCAGGGCACAATCGCAGTAGTTCTCCCTGCGCTACCTTAGCCGAATTAACGGAACGTAAGGCACCAAAACAAGGGAGCTGGGCTATCCCAACTGTAGACCCAAGACATGATTCGGATCTGATGCATATAATGCTATAAGTTCGGGGTGCCGCACTAATGAAAGTGTTCGGACTTGTCTTGCCGTATTATGGGGCGTCATAAGAAGCCCCTGGCAAACTAAGCGTACCAACGTGTACGGATGCAAAATCAAATAGACATTTGTAAAAAATGCTCAAATGAGAATAATAAGCTGACGCTATATATGATCTCCCATTGAGGAATAATACGTTTAAGCGTATGTTTACAATGAATGCATTAAGCGGAGATAAATAGGATTATTTGACATATCCTATCCAGGGGCAGGCTACGTACAGATAGATAAAGCAGAAATAACGATCGTAAATAGATTCCACCTGGGTGTTTCCTGCCGTGCCCAAAGCCTGTTGCCTCCTGGGTTTCCTCTCCTATGTAAGTCCGACAATCCGGATCTTCTGGAGAAGCTGCACTAAAGCAATGTCCTTAAGGGTAAATGGAAAGGTTACGAAGCGATACCATACTGTTGAGTGAGCCACTGCTACGCCTCCGCCTGTGCCCATGGTATTTTGAGTGCGTAATTGTGTACGCATGGCACAGATGCAGCTTTGATGGGGTTTGAGCGGAGGCCGGACTGCTGGTCGTGCTCTTGGTGTGCCTGCTGATCCTATTGTGGGGTGTTTCGTCCTCGCTTGACAGAGCTTGAGGTTGTCGTTGCCGGATTGATGGTTTGTCAGAGGAGGCCGGATTGTACTTCTGCCGCAAGGGCTGCAGTGTGCTCTTCTTTACGGAGAGATCGGTCCATATTTCCGTTGACTGTTATGACCCCGCGTGGGCCTGGCATCTTGAGCTTGAGGTATGCATAGTGTGGTAGCGCATTGACTCTAGCGAATGCGGTTCGTCCGAGCAGTGTGTGGTAGCCACTGCGGAAAGGGACGATATCAAAGATTAGCCCTTCGCTTCGGAAGTTATCCAGAGATCCGAAGACCACTTCCAATGTTATAGATCCCGTACAGCAGGCCTCTACTCCAGGAATGACACCTTTAAAGGTGGTTTTGGTGGGATTAATCCTTGAAGGATCGATGCCCATTTTGTGCAATGTGTCCTGATAAATCAGGTTCAGGCTGCTGCCTCCGTCCATAAGGACTCTTGTGAGGTGAAATCCATCTATGATTGAGTCTAGAACCAATGCGGCTAAGCCGTCGTGATGGATGCTAGTAGGATGATCCCTACGATCAAAGGTGATCGGACAAGCTAACCATGGGTTGAATTTGGGAATGACTGGCTCCATCGCGTAGACGTCCCGTAGTGCTCGCTTCCGTTCCCGCTTTGGGATGTGGGTGGCGTAGATCATGTTGACCGTTTTCACCTGGGGGGGGGGGGGGATTTCTTCTGTCCCCCCATGTTCGGACGCCGGGGCTCCTCGTCATCGTCGCTGTGCAGCCCCTTGTCCTTGTTTTCGATGTTTATTTTGTCGGCCTGTTTAAATACCCAGCAATCTCTATTGGTGTGGTTGGCTGGCTTGTTCGGGGTGCCATGAATTTGGCATGAGCGCTCCAGTATACGGTCTAGACTGGACGGTCCCTGATTGTTGCGTTTGAATGGCTTATTCCGCTAACCGGATTTGGATCCGCTGAATCCGGCATTGACCATCGTGTCTTCGGTGTTGTCGCCGTTGTTCCGTCGCTTGTGTCTGTTGCGCCGTAGCTTGCCATTGTTGTCACGGACGTCTGACGTGCCAGAATGTAGCGTATTGCTGCTGCGAGCCAACCAACTGTCCTCGCCCGCGCAAAAGCGGGTCATTAGTGTCGTGAGATCAGCCATATAATTGGGTTTCTCCTGGCCGAGGTGTCGGGCGAGCCACTCGTCACGGATATTATGCTTGAAGGCCGCCAGGGCTTCCGCATCCGGACAGTCGACTATTTGGTTCTTTTTAGTTAGGAACCGAGTCCAGAATTTCCTGGCTGATTCTCCGGGCTGTTGAGTAATGTGACTCAAGTCATCGGCATCCGGAGGTCGCACATATGTGCCTTGGAAGTTGTCAAGAAATGCGTCTTCCAGGTTTTCCCAACTGCCAATGGAATTTGTGGGCAGGCTATTGAGCCAGTGTCGGGTGGGTCCTTTGAGCTTAAGGGGAAGATACTTGATGGCATGTAGATCGTCTCTGCGGGCCATGTGATTGTGAAGGAGGAAATCTTCGATCCATACCGCGGGGTCTGTTGTGCCATCGTATGATTCGATGTTTACGGGTTTGAACCCTTCTGGGAATTCATGAATCCATCACTTCATCGGTGAAGCAGAGGGGGTGTGCAGCGCCTCTGTGCCGGGCTATGTCGCGATGCAGCCCGGCTGCGTCTGACTGGTTATATTCGGCCCGGCTGGATTTGCTGGTAGTGTATCTGGTATGACGGTCATCGTCATGTGCTGCGGTGCGCCCCCGTGATCCGTAGATCGATCTTGGTTGTCCTGCAGCATTATCCAGTTTATCGCGCAGGCCCTGAATATTGCCCCGGGCCGTAGTAAACCGGCGTGGGGGTGGGGGCTGGTATTCGGGCTGATATGCCGATTTATCCTGACCTCGAGGCATCCGGTCAGCCATGTGGCTCTCGAGTCCATATTCCTCGGCAGCCAGGACTTCTGTCCATCTATCTGTGAGCAGATCTTGATCAGCTTGAAGTTGCTGTTGCTTCTTCTCCAGGCTTCTCGCGGTGGCAATAAGCTGGCGCTTGAAGCGCTCCTACTCTGCGGGGTCTTCGGGTACGCCGAACTCATCGTCGCTGAGGCTAATCTCGTCTTCGGAGAGGGGCATGTAGTTGTCCTCCTCCGGATACCCGTCCGTCGCCTGTTCATCTGGGCTCTCATGCCCATCTTCCTGTTCGGCCTGCTCGAAGGCGGGCTGTTCGGGGTTGTATTCATCGTTGGCACCGTCCGGATTGTCTTCGTCTCTGGTGCCGGTATTGCCTTGGCGAGGCTTGGAGCGGCGCGGGCGACGCCCAAGCTTTGCTTTCTTCTTGGAGGGGTTATCCTTCGTTGCCTCATCGCCATTGGTTTCTTTTGGAGTGTCCACCATGTATATATCATATGAAGAGGTGGCTGTCCACCGTCCTGTGAGCGGTGGCTCCTGTACGTCTCTTGCATGGTCGTCCATACCGTCGATGTCTTCGAAGTCGAAGTAAAGCACGTCGGTTAAATCATCGATCATGGCGACAAAGTGGGTGGTGGGTTGGCAGCGAATTCCTTCGTCGCCTGCTTCCCACTCAAGCCAGACATAGTTCGGCCCATAGCCTCCTAACAAAGAGAGAGACTTTAATGAGTTCAGCATGTAACCAAAAGGCGAGTGCAGAAAGATGTCTGCAGCGGTAAACTCCATTACCGGAGCCCAACCTGGCTCGGCTGGCTCGAGAGTGTGCGGACGTGAGCCAACAACCGGATATGAGTCCGGGGGCCCAGGGTTACAGGCCTCCACAGAGATGTGGCCTGTGTTCGGCTCCAGCACCGATGAGCGTGCGGCCTGCGGGGAGGGGTCCATCCGTCTGTCCTCGGGCAACGCAACCTGTTCCGGATTTAGATCCGGGGCTATTGCAGGGATGATGTTCCGAGCATTGTCCGACAGTAGGTCTAGGCCGTGCTCGTCGTGACTGTACGGTGCTCCTGGCACAGGGTCGAATCCATCGAAGATCAAGTCTCCGCGAATATCCACCGTGTAGTTCAAGTTTTCAAACCTAATATGGTGGCCAGGGGCGTAGCTGTCGATCTCTTCCAGATGACCAAGCGAATTGGCCCGCAGTGCGAAGCCACCGAACACAAAGATCTGTCTGGGGAGAAAAGTCTCACCCTGGACTGTGTTGTTGACGGTTGAAGACGCCATCGATCCTTGAAGCGACGATACAGAGGAAGTCTCAATGAAAGCACCAATGTCGGTGTCAAAATCGGCGAATCTCGGGTAGGGGGTCCCGATCTGTGCGTCTTGGGCTGATGGTAACAGGAAGCAAGGCACACAATGTTTACCCAGGTTCAGGCCCTCTTGATGGAGGTAAAACCCTACTTCCTGCTTGATTAATATTGAAGATAAGAGTAGTACAAGAGTAGATCTACCACGAGATCATAGAGGCTAAACCCTAAGAGCTAGCCTATGATGGTATGATTGTAATTGTGATCGACTTTCTAAGGCCCATCCTCTCCGGTTTATATAGACACCGGAGAGCTAGGGTTTACATGGAGTCGGTTACAAAGAAGGAAATATAATATCCGGATCACCAAGCTTGTTCTCCACGCAAGGGAAAGTCCCATCCGGACACGAGCCGAAGTCTTGAGTCTTGTATCTTGACGCTTCTATAGTCTGGACGATGTCTATAGTCCGGATGTCCGGATACCCCCTTATCCAGGACTCCCTCAGTCGTGACCCTCGAGGGGCCTTCCTGCCCTGGGGTTGTCGCAACCTGTGCGGTCTTGGTCCGGCGCTCCTCCCGGACGGCCACCAGAGCGGCGCTGGTGGAGTATTGTGTGGCGGCAAGATAAAGCAGCAGGGGCTCCTGTGAGCGCGGCGCTACCATCACAGGAGGGCTGGTCAGGTACCTCTTGAGGTCTTGAAACGCTTCGTTAGCCTCTTGAGTCCATTCGAATGGGCCCTTCTTCTTCATTAGCTTGAAGAAGGGCAGAGCGCGTTCCCCTAGCTTGGGGATGAAGCGCCCTAGCGTAGTTACTCGTCCGGCAAGCTTCTGCATTTCCCTGAGAGTTTGCGGCGGACTCATGTCTTCAATTGCCTTGACCTTCTCCGGGTTAGCCTCGATCCCTCTGTGGGACACGAGGAAACCCAGGAGCTTGCCAGAGGGTACACCGAACACGCACTTCTCTGGGTTGAGCCGCAAGTCCACTTCACGCATGCTCGCGAAGGTTTCTTCCAGGTCTTGTATCAGGGTCTTCGCCTCCCGAGACTTTACGACTATGTCATCGACATACGCCTTAGCGTTCCTCCCGAGCTGTCGGCCTAATGCGATGTGCATCAACCGCTGAAAGGTTGTGCCCGTGTTGCGCAATCCGAACGGCATGCAGGTGTAGCAGTACACCCTGCACGGGGTCAGAAAAGTCATCTTCTCCACATCTTCGACCGCCATCTTGATTTGGTGATAGCCTGAGAAGGCATCCAAGAAGCACAACAGGTCGCACTCAGCAGTAGAGTCGACGATCTGGTCGATGCGGGGGAGCAGGAACGGATCCTGTGGGCAGGCCTTGTTGAGGTTGTAAAATCGACGCACATGCGCTCCTTCCTCCCTTTCTTCGGCACAACGACAGTGTTCGCCAGCCACTCCGGGTATCGGACCTCACGAATGACTCCCGCGGCCTCCAACTTGCGGGTTTCTTGGATGATGAAAGCTTGCTTCTTGGTGGACTATCGTCTTGCCTTTTGCTTCACCGGGCGTACGTTGGGACATACGTTCAGGTGGTGCCCGATCACCTGCCTAGGGACCCCTGCCAGCTGTTTGGGCTCCCATGCGAACACCTCCTTGTTCGCGCACAGGAACTTCACCAGGGTCTCCTCTTGCTTGGGATCCAGATTGGCGCCTATGGTGAAGGTGGCACCGGAGGACCCATCCTCGTCGACTGGTATTTGCTTGGTTTCTGCCTTGTCTTGGGTGAACAACTGCTTCTTCTTGGTGGGCGCAGCCCCCTTAGCCTTGAGGGGATCGGCACTGGCGGGCTGTGCTGCTGCGGCAGTCTTGAAGGCGAGCTTGAGTGCATGCAGGGCATCCTTTGCATCTCCAGCTATGGTGAGGACACCACTGCTCCCTGGCATTTTCATCAGATTGTAAGCCGGGTGGGTTGCTGCCATGAATTGGGCCAAAGCCGGGTAGCCGAGGATGGCGTTGTATGGGAGGCCGATGCAGGCGACGTCGAAGTCGACCAGCTCCGTGGAGAAGTTGGCTTGCATGTCGAACGTCACCGGGAGGCGGATCTGCCCCACAGAGCCGACGGGGCTGCCCCCGACGCCCGAAAAGGGCTGGCTGGGTCGGAGTCTCTCCAGCGGCACATGGAGGAGGCTGAAGGCCTCGATCGAGAGCACATTGAGGCCGGCTCCACGGTCGATGAGGGTCCTGGTGACGGCCACCTAGCAGATAGTAGGAGTACACAACATTGGGAGTGCGCCGGAGCAAGCAGTGTTGGCGGGGTGATCATCCAAGTTGAAGGCCAAGTCGGCCTTGGGTGACGCCCATCCTGGAGGAGCTGGGCGGCGAGTCTGGGCAGCACCGACCTGACGGATGAACGGCTTGATGTGGCGGCTCGTGGGTGGTGCTTGTGAGCCCCCTAGGAGTGTCGCGACGACCGGGAGCACCGGGGCCGCGTGATGGGTGAGGAAGAGGCCGCGCAGCTCCTCCCAGGAGCCTACAAAAGACGCTGGCAATGGAGCAACCACATGTGTGGGATGCCAGTGAGCGCCATGGGCAGCCAGTTGGCCATGACCCAGGCATCGCCTCCGGTCTTGAGGATGGCCTCATCATATGCCAGCAGGAAGGCTAGCGGATCTGCCGCACCGTTGAAGCGTGGCGGCATCTCTGGCTTGAACTTGTTTGGCCACCGCACCCGTCGCAAGGCGGGGGTCAGAGGCCAGAGCCCCCGGGGCCCAGGGCTGGCCTCCGCGGCCAGAGCGGGCGGCGCGTCGCCGGCTATGAGGGTGAAGCGCAAGGTTGATGGAGAACGGCTGCTGACAGGGAGAGCTCCGGCGCACCCATACCTGGCGCGCCAAATGTCAGATTTCAAGTTCCGGCAGACCCTTGAGGCTCGAACTCTAGGGTGCGCATGAAGATATCTCCCCTACCAACTCACGTCTCGAAGCCTTGCAAGGAATCTAGGCTACCTGATGGACAACACAAGGGACACAAGGTTTATACTAGTTCAGGCTATCGTTGTGGTATAATACCCTACTCTAGTTTGTGGTGTGGTGGATTGCCTCAGGGGCTGATGATGAACAATACAAGAGAAGAACAACCTCGCGAGGGATGTTCTTGTGGTGGTGTTGTCCCTTTGGAGCAGTCGATTCCCTGGTGCCTCTATACTATGGTGGCTAGCCCTATATATAGAGCGAGAGGCCCTGGTCCTCTTCCCAAATATTGAGCGGGAAGGGCGCCAACAATTGGCCATTTTGAAGGGGAACATCTAGTACACTTATCCTGACTAAAGTTGGTCTTCAACTGGCAAAGACTCTGATGATGACGCCATCTTGGGCTCCACGGTGACCTCCATCCTGCCGTTCTGCTGGTCTTGGTCTTGTTGCACCGAAACAGTAACCTTTGCCTGATGCCTTGGTCTGTGATTGCTCCCTTTGCACCAAAGGGGAAACAAGGACACTACGCAGGCCGGTGCCCGCCTGGCGCCCGCCTAGCCTTGATCGTCATGGCTTGCGTCATGGGCACCTCGCAAGGTACCCCTGCCTTGATCTCTCCACCTCCTCACAAGCCTGTCTGACGAGGCTGCTCCTGAGGAAGCTTCCTGTCGCCCACCTCGCGAGGCTTGGCCCCTCGCGAGGGTCTTAAGCTTGAGCTGACGAAGGTGGGCCGCACTGGGCCGCTGCTTGAGCCACGTCGTAGGCCGCAGACAGGAAAGTCTGGGGACCCCCATTCCCAGAACGCCGACAACTTCCATGGAGTTTCAGGATTTTTGGAGCTGTGCAGAATAGGTTTCCAATATTTGCTCCTTTTCCAACCAGAATTCCAGCTGCCGGCATTCCCCCTCTTAATGGTAAACCTTGTAAAATAAGAGAGAACAGCCATAAGTATTGAGATATAATGTGTAATAACAGCCCATAATGCAATAAATATTGATATAAAAGCATGATGCAAAATGGACGTATCAACTCCCCCAAACTTAGACCTTGCTTGTCCTCAAGCGGAAGCCGGTATCGAAAAATATGTCCACATGTTTAGAGATAGAGGTGTCGATAAAAATAAAATACGGACATGAGGGCATCATGATCCTTCTTATAGCAACAACATATATAGATTTTGTCATATGATTTCTTATGATCAAGTAACAATCAATTCACAAAGTCAAGTATGGTCCAGAAACTTCATTGGGAACTAACAAACTATAATCTCAGTCATTGAAGCAATTGCAATTTATTATAACATCAGAAAGAGTCAAGAATAGAGCCTTTCAGCAAGTTCACATACTCAACTATCATATAGTCTTCTACAATTGCTAACACTCACACAATACTTGTGGTTATGGAGTTTCAACCGGACACTGAGAAAGATAGGGGCTTATTGTGTTGCCTCCCAACGTATTCACCTTTGGGTGATGTCAACAATAATAATTCATGCTAACTTACATCCAATTGGATATATATATCAAGATCTTTCAAACACGAGGAGCTTGCCAAAGGATAAAATGAAAAAGGGAAAGGTGAAGATCACCTTGACTCAAGCTTAAAGTAAAAACATAAAGTAAAAGATAGGCCCTTTGCAGAGGGAAGCAGAGGTTGTCATGTGCTTTTAGGGTTGGATGCACAAAATCTTAATGCAAAAGAATGTCACTTTATATTGCCACTTGTATATGGACCTTTATTATGCAGTCCGTCGCTTTTATTGCTTCCATAACAAGATCATATAAAGCTTATTTTCTTCACATTAATAAGTCATACATATTTAGAGAGCAATTTTTATTGCTTGCAACATGACAACTTACTTGAAGGATCTTACTCAATCCATAGGTAGGTATGGAGGACTCTCATGGCAAAACTGGGTTTAAGGATATTTGGAAGCACAAGTAGTATCTCTACTTGGTGCGAGAAATTTGGCTAGCATGAAGGGGAAAGGCAAGCTCAACATGTTGGGAAGATCAAGGACAATATACTTTAACTAAGATGTGAGAAAACATAAACCATTACGTTGTCTTCCTTGTCCAACATCAACTCTTTTAGCATGTCATACTTAATGAGTGCTCACAATCATAAAAGATGTCCAAGATAGTATATTTGTATGTGAAAACCTCTCTTTCCTTATTACTTCCTATTAATTGCAACGATGACCAAAACTATGTTTGTCAACACTCAACAACTTTTATGTCTCATACTTTTTATGTGTGAAGTCATTACTATCCATAAGATCAATATGAACTCTTTTATTCTTTTTATTTTTCTACTTTCTCAAGATCATGGCAAGATACCAAAGCCCTTGACTCAACACTAGTCTTTATTGTAGATAACTCACGGACTCGATTACATAAAGAGATCACAAAGCAAAACTCAAAAACTACTTGATACTAAAACTTCAATCTACTAGATCAAGATACTACTAAAAGGATTGAACTAAGTGAAACGGTAAAGATAGGAGTGTGATGGTGATACTGAAGGAAATATGCCCTGGAGGCAATAATAAAGTCATTATTTATTTCCTTATATCATGATAAATGTTTATTATTCATGCTAGAATTGTATTAACCGGAAACATAATACATGTGTGAATACATAGACAAACAGAGTGTCACTAGTATGCCTCTACTTGACTAGCTTGTTGATCAAAGATGGTTATGTTTCCTGACCATAGACATGTGTTGTCATTTGATTAACGGGATCACATCATTAGGAGAATGATGTGATTGACATGACCCATTCCGTTAGCTTAGCACACGATCGTTTAGTATATTGCTATTGCTTTCTTCATGACTTATACATGTTCCTATGACTATGAGATTATGCAACTCCCGTTTATTGGAGGAACACTTTGTGTGCTACCAAACGTCAAAACGTAACTGGGTTATTATAAAGGAGCTCTACATGTGTCTCCAAAGGTACATGTTGGGTTGGCGTATTTCGAGATTAGGATTTGTCACTCCGATTGTCGAAGAGGTATCTCTGGACCCTCTCGGTAATGCACATCACTTAAGCCTTGCAAGCATTGCAACTAATGATTTAGTTGTGAGATGATGTATTATAGAACAAGTAAAGATACTTGCCGGTAATGATATTGAACTAGGTATTGAGATACCGACGATCGAATCACGGGCAAGTAACATACCGACGACAAAGGGAACACCGTATGTTGTTATGCGGTCTGACCGATAAAGATCTTCATAGAATATGTGGGAGCCAATATGAGCATCCAGGTTCCGCTATTGGTTATTGACCGGAGACGTGTCTCGGTCATGTCTACATTGTTCTCGAACCCGTAGGGTCTGCACGCTTAACGTATGATGACAGTTTCATTATGAGTTTATATATTTTGATGTACCGAAGGTATGATCACGGACTTGACGAGGAGTCTCGAAATGGTCGAGACATAAAGATCGATATATTGGATGACCATATTTGGATACCGGAAAGGTTCCGGGTGAGATTGGGACAATACCGGATCACCGGGAGGTTAACAGAACCCCCCGAGAGGTATATGGGCCTTATTGGGCCTTAGTGGAAAGGAGGGGAAAGGAGCAAGGGAGGGCCTCCCCCCAAGCCCAATCCGAATTGGGAGGGGGGCCGTCCCCCCCTTTCCTTCCTCCCTCCTTCCTCTTCCTTCCCTCTCCTACTCCTAATAGGAAAAGGGGGAGTCCTACTCCCGGTGGGAGTTGGACTCCCCCACCTTGGGCGCACCACCCCCCTTGCCCGGCCGCCTCCTCCACTCCTTTATATACGAAGGAGGGGGGCACCCCATAGACACAACATTTGATCCCTTGGATCTCTTAGCCATGTGCGGTGCCCTCCTCCACCATAGTCCACCTCGATAATACTGTAGAGGTGCTTAGGCGAAGCCCTGCGACGGTAGAACATCAAGATCGTCACCACGCCGTCGTGCTGACAGAACTCTTCCCCGACACTTTGCTGGATCGGAGTCCGGGGATCGTCATCGAGCTGAACGTGTGCTAGAACTCGGAGGTGTCGTAGTTTCGGTGCTTGATTGGTCGGTACGTGAAGACGTACGACTACATCAACCGCGTTGTTATAACGCTTCCGCTATCGGTCTACCAGGGTATGTGGACAACACTCTCCCCTCTCGTTGCTATGCATCACCATGATCTTGCGTGTGCATAGGAATTTTTTTGAAATTACTACGTTCCCCAACAGTGGCATCCGAGCCTGGTTTTATGCGTAGATGTCATATGCACAAGTAGAACACAAGTGAGTTGTGGGCGATATAAGTCATATTGCTTACCAACGTGTCATACTTTGGTTCGGCAGTATTGTTGGATGAAGCGGCCCGGACCGACATTACGCGTACGCTTACGCGAGACTGGTTCTACCGACGTGCTTTGCACACAGGTGGCTGGCGGGTGTCAGTTTCTCCAACTTTAGTTGAACCGAGTGTGGCTACGCCCGGTCCTTGCGAAGGTTAAAACAGCACCAACTTGACAAACTATCATTGTGGTTTTGATGCGTAGGTCAGAACGATTCTTGCTAAGCCCGTAGCAGCCACGTAAAACTTGCAACAACAAAGTAGAGGACGTCTAACTTGTTTTTGCAGGGCATGTTGTGATGTGATATGGTCAAGACATGATGCTAAATTTTATTGTATGAGATGATCATGTTTTGTAACAGAGTTATCGGCAACTGACAGGAGCCATATGGTTGTCGCTTTATTGTATGCAATGCAATCGCCCTGTAATGCCTTACTTTATCACTAAGCGGTAGCGATAGTCGTAGAAGCATAAGATTGGTGAGACGACAACAATGCTACGATGAAGATCAAGGTGTCGCGCCGGTGACAATGGTGATCATGACGGTGCTTCGAAGATGGAGATCAGAAGCACAAGATTATGATGGCCATATCATATCACTTATATTGATTGCATGTGATGTTTATCTTTTATGCATCTTATCTTGCTTTTATTGATGGTAGCATTATAAGATGATCCCTCACTAAATTATCATAGTAAAAGTGTTCTCCCTGAGTATGCACCATTGCGAAAGTTCTTCGTGCTGAGACACCACGTGATGATCGGGTGTGATAGGCTCTACGTTCAAATACAACGGGTGCAAAGCAGTTGCACATGCGGAATACTCAGGTTAAACTTGACGAGCCTAGCATATAACAGATATGGCCTCGGAACACGGAGACCGAAAGGTCGAGCATGAATCATATAGTAGATATGATCAAAATATTGATGTTCACCGTTGAAACTACTCCATCTCACGTGATGATCAAACATGGTGTAGTTGATATGGATCACGTAATCACTTAGAGGATTAGAGGGATGTCTATCTAAGTGGGAGTTCTTTAGTAATATGATTAATTGAACTTAAATTTATCATGAACTTAGTACCTGATAGTATCTTGCTTGTCTATGTTGATTGTAGATAGATGGCCCGTGTTGTTGTTCTGTTGAATTTTAATGCGTTCCTTGAGAAAGCAAAGCTGAAAGATGATGGTAGCAATTACACGGACTGGGTCAGTAACTTGAGGATTATCCTCATTGCTGCATAGAAGAATTACGTCCTGGAAGCAACGTTGGGTGCCAGGCCTGCTGCTGGAGCAACGCCAGATGTTATGAACGTCTGGCAGAGCAAAGTAGATGACTACTCTATAGTTCAGTGTGCCATGCTTTACGGCTTAGAACCGGGTCTTCAACGATGTTTTGAACGTCATGGAGCATATGAGATGTTCCAAGAGTTGAAGTTAATATTTCAAGCAAATGCCCGGACTGAGAGATATGAAGTCTCCAATAAGTTCTACAGCTGAAAAATGGAGGAGAACAGTTCTATCAGTGAGCATATACTCAAAATGTCTGGGTATAATAATCACTTGATTCAACTGGGAGTTAATCTTCCGGATGATAGCGTCATTGACAGAATTCTCCAATCACTGCCAGAGCTCTTCACCATGCTAAAAGTTGTGGAGGTAGAAATCAAAAAGGAGCATCAAGTGTTTATGGTTAACAAGACCACTAGTTTCAAGAAAAAGGGCAAAGGGAAGAAGAAGGGAAACTTCAAGAAGAACAGCAAACAAGTTGCTGCTCAGGAGAAGAAACCCAAGTCTGGACCTAAGCCTGAAACTGAGTGCTTCTACTGCAAACAGACTGGTCACTGGAAGCGGAACTACCCCAAGTATTTGGTGGATAAGAAGGATGGCAAGGTGAACAAAGGTATATGTGATATACATGTTATTGATGTGTACCTTACTAATGCTCGGAGTAGCACCTGGGTATTTGATACTGGTTCTGTTGCTAATATTTGCAACTCAAAACAGGGACTACGAATTAAGCGAAGATTAGCTAAGGACGAGGTGATGATGCGCATGGGAAATGGTTCCATAGTCGATGTGATCGCGGTCGGCACGCTACCTCTACATCTACCTTTGGGATTAGTTTTAGACCTAAATAATTGTTATTTGGTGCCAGCGTTAAGCATGAACATTATATTCGGGTCTTGTTTGATGCGAGACGGTTATTCATTTAAATCAGAGAATAATGGTTGTTCTATTTATATGAGTAATATCTTTTATGGTCATGCACCCTTGAAGAGTGGTCTATTTTTATTGAATCTCGATAGTAGCGATACACATATTCATAATGTTGAAGCCAAAAGATGCAGAGTTGATAATGATAGTGTAACTTATTTGTGGCACTACCATTTAGGTCATATCGGTGTAGAACGCATGAAGAAACTCCATACTGATGGACTTTTGGAACCACTTGATTATGAATCATTTGGTACTTGCGAACCGTGCCTCATGGGCAAGATGACTAAAACACCGTTCTCCGGTACTATGGAGAGAGCAGCTGATTTATTGGAGATCATACATACAGATGTATGTGGTCTGATGAATGTTGAGGCTCGTGGCGGATATCCTTATTTTCTCACCTTCATAGATGATTTGAGAAAATATGGGTATATCTACTTAATGAAGCATAAGTCTGAAACATTTGAAAAGTTCAAAGAATTTCAGAGTGAAGTTGAAAATCATCGTAACAAGAAAATAAAATTTCTACGATCTGATCGTGGAGGAGAATATTTGAGTTACGAGTTTGGATTACATTTGAAACAATACGGAATAGTTTCGCAACTAACGCCACCCGGAACACCACAACGTAATGGTGTGTCCGAACGCCGTAATCGTACTTTACTAGATATGGTGCGATCTATGATTTCTCTTACAGATTTACCGCTATCATTTTGGGGTTATGCTTTAGAGACGGCCGCATTCACGTTAAATAGGGCATCATCACAATCCGTTGAGACGACGCCTTATGAACTGTGGTTTGGCAAGAAACCAAAGTTGTCATTTCTGAAAGTTTGGGGCTGCGATGCTTATGTGAAAAAGCTTCAACCTGATAAGCTCGAACCCAAATCGGAGAAATGTGTCTTCATAGGATACCCAAAGGACACTGTTGGGTACATCTTCTATCACGGATCCGAAGGCAAGACGTTTGTCGCTAAATTTGGAAACTGTCTAGAGAAGGAGTTTCTCTTGAAAGAAGTGAGTGGGAGGAAAGTAGAACTTGATGAGGTAACTATACCTGCTCCCTTATTGGTAAGTAGTATATCATAGAAACAGGTTTCTGTGACACCTACACCAATTAGTGAGGAAGATAATGATGATGATCATGAAACTTCAGATCAAGTTGTTACTGAACCTCGTAGATCAACCAGAGTAAGATCCCCTCCAGAGTGGTACGGTAATCCTGTTCTGGAAGTCATGTTACTAGACCATGATGAACCTACGAACTATGAAGAAGAGATGGTAAGCCCAGATTCCGCAAAATGGCTTGAGGCCATGAAATCTGAGATGGGATCCATGTATGAGAACAAAGTGTGGACTTTGGTTGACTTGCCCGATGATCGGAAAGCAATTGAAAATAAATGGATCTTCAAGAAGAAGATTGACGCTGATGGCAATGTTACTGTCTACAAAGCTTGACTTGTCGCGAAAGGTTTTCAACAAGTTCAAGGGGTTGACTACGATGAGACATTCTCACCCGTAGCGATGCTTAAGTCTGTCCGAATCATGTTAGCAATTGCCGCATTTTATGATTATGAAATATGGCAGATGGATGTCAAAACTGCATTCCTGAATGGATTTTTGGAAGAAGAGTTGTATATTATGCAACCGGAAGGTTTTGTCGATCCAAAGGGAGCTAACAAAGTGTGCAAGCTCTAGCGATCCATTTATGGACTGGTGCAAGCCTCTCGGAGTTGGAATAAATGCTTTGATAGTGTGATCAAAGCATTTGGTTTTATACAGACTTTTGGACAAGCCTGTATTTACAAGAAAGTGAGTGGGAGCTCTGTAGCATTTCTGATACTATATGTAGATGACATATTGCTGATCGGAAATGATATAGAATTTTTGGATAGCATAAAAGGATACTTGAATAAAAGTTTTTCAATGAAAGACCTCAGTAAAGTTGCTTACATATTGGTCATTAAGATCTACAGAGATAGATCAAGACACTTAATTGGACTTCCACAAAGCACATACCTTGACAAAGTTTTGAAGAAGTTCAAAATGGATCAAGCAAAGAAAGGGTTCTTGCCTATGTTACAAGGTGTGAAGTTGAGTAAGACTCAGTGCCCGACCACTGCAGAAGATAGAGAAAAGATGAAAGAAGTTCCCTATGCTTCAGCCATAGGATCTATCATGTATGCAATGTTATGTACCAGACCTGATGTGTGCCTTGCTATAAGTTTAGCAGGGAGGTACCAAAGTAATCCAGGAGTGGATCACTGGACAGCTGTCAAGAACATCCTGAAATACCTGAAAAGGACTAAGGATATGTTTCTCGTTTATGGAGGTGACAAAGAGCTCATCGTAAATGGTTACATTGATGAAAGCTTTGACATTGATCCGGACGATTCTAAATCGCAAACCGGATACGTGTTTACATTGAATGGTGGAGCTGTCAGTTGGTTCAGTTCTAAACAAAGCGTTGTGGCAGGATCTACATGTGAAGCGGAGTACATAGCTGCTTTGGAAGCAGCAAACAAAGGAGTCTGGATGAAGGAGTTCATATCCGATCTAGGTTTCATACCTAGTGCATCAGGTCCAATGAAATCTTTTGTGACAATACTAGTGCAATTGCTTTGGCGAAGGAATCCAGATTTCACAAAAGAACCAAGCACATCAAGAGACGCTTCAATTCCATTCGGGATTTAGTCCAAGTGGGAGACATAGAAATTTGCAAGATACATACGGATTTGAATGTATCAGACCCGTTGACTAAGCCTCTTCCACGAGCAAAACATGATCAGCACCAAGGCTCCATGGGTGTTAGAATCATTATAGTGTAATCTAGATTCTTGACTCTAGTGCAAGTGGGAGACTTAAGGAAATATGCCCTAGAGGCAATAATAAAGTTATTATTTATTTCCTTATATCATGATAAATGTTTATTATTCATGCTACAATTGTATTAACCGGAAACATAATACATGTGTGAATACATAGACAAACAGAGTGTCACTAGTATGCCTCTACTTGACTAGCTTGCTGATCAAAGATGGTTATGTTTCCTAACCATAGACATGTGTTATCATTTGATTAATGGAATCACATCATTAGGAGAATGATGTGATTGACATGACCCATTCCGTTAGCTTAGCACAGGATCGTTTAGTATATTGCTATTGCTTTCTTCATGACTTATACATGTTCCTATGACTATGAGATTATGCAACTCCCGTTTACCGGAGGAACACTTTGTGTGCTACCAAACGTCACAACATAACTGGGTGATTATAAAGGAGCTCTACAGGTGTCTCCAAAGGTACATGTTGAGTTGGCGTATTTCGAGATTAGGATTTGTCACTCCGATTGTCGGAGAGGTATCTCTGGGCCCTCTCGGTAATGCACATCACTTAATCCTTGCGAGCATTGCAACTAATGAGTTAGTTGTGAGATGATGTATTACGGAACGAGTAAAGAGACTTGCCGGTAACAAGATTGAACTAGGTATTGAGATACCGACGATCGAATCTCCGGCAAGTAACATACCAATGACAAAGGGAACAACGTATGTTTTTATGCGGTCTGACCGATAAAGATCTTCGTAGAATATGTGGGAGCTCATATGAGCATCCAGGTTCCGCTATTGGTTATTGACCGGAGACGTGTTTCGGTCATGTCTACATTGTTCTCTAACCCGTAGGGTCTGCACGCTTAACGTTACGATGACAGTTTCATTATGAGTTTATATATTTTGATGTACCGAAGGTTGTTCGGAGTCTCGGATATGATCACGGACTTGACGAGGAGTCTCGAAATGATCGAGACATAAAGATCGATATATTGGACGACTATATTTGGACACAGGAAAGGTTCTGGGTGAGATTGGGACAATACCGGATCACCGGGAGGTTATCGGAACCCCCCGGGAGGTATATGGGCCTTATTGGGCCTTAGTGGAAAGGAGGGGAGCAAGGGAGGGGGCGTCCCCCCCCCCAAGCCCAATCCGAATTGGGAGGGGGGCGTCCCCCCTTTCCTTCCTCCCTCCTTCCTCTTCCTTCCCTCTCCTACTCCTAATAGGAAAAGATGGAGTCCTACTCCCTGTGGGAGTTGGACTCCCCCCCCTTGGGGGCGCCAACCCCCTTGGCCGGCCCCCTCCTCCACTCCTTTATATACGGAGGAGGGGGCACCCCATAGACACAACAATTGATCCCTTGGATCTCTTAGCCGTGTGCGGTGCCCCCCTCCACCATAGTCCACCTCGATAATACTGTAGCGGTGCTTAGGCAAAGCCCTGCGACAGTAGAACATCAAGATCATCACCACGCCGTCGTGATGACAGAACTCTTCCCCGACACTTTGCTGGATCGGAGTCCGGGGATCGTCATCGAGCTAAACGTGTGCTAGAACTCGGAGGTGCCGTAGTTTTGGTGCTTGATCGGTCGGGCCGTGAAGACGTACGACTACATCAACCGCGTTGTTATAACGCTTCCACTATCGGTCTACGAGGGTACATGGACAACACTCTCCCCTCTCGTTCCTATGCATCACCATGATCTTGCGTTTGCGTTGGAAATTTCTTGAAATTACTACGTTCCCCAACAGATATGATACTGGGGCACCTCCCCCAAGCTTGGCAGTTGCCAACACTACAAAAAAAAGACACATCCGTGACATTTTGGGCCGAACGAAAAAAGATTCTGTCATACATATGACACTTCTATGACAATAATTGTGACAAAACCCGGTATCATCATAGATGTGGTGGCCTCCTACTTCTATGACAAAAAATCATGACAGAAAATGGGCTTTTCGTCCTGGGCGGGCTTGAGACGTGGCTGCATGAAATTCTTTGGGCCGTCCATGATGGAAAAAACCGTGGTAGAAGCGAGGGCGAGGAAAATTTCAGCAAGTTCCCGGTTACGTGGGAGGTCGGGGGCCGAGCGATGCGTGTTTCTCTCATACACGTACGCGCGTGTGTGTGAGGCGTTGGCTCTAACTGAACCCGAGCGAGGCGTTGGGCTGTAACTGAACCCGAGCGATCGATAGATGGCTGTTAACTGAACCCGATCGAGCGATTCCTTCGCTACTGCTGCTAACTGAAGCCGGTCGATGCTGCCTCTGGGATCAACAGTGAGCGTTGCATGGGGGGGATGAAAAGTGAGCGGTGGCGTTGCCTCTGGATGTACAGGACCCCATGGTGTGGAGGGCTGGATGAACAGTAGACGATGGAGGGGTGCCCGTGGAGGGGTGGTTGAAGAGTAGCCGGTGGAGTAGCACGCGGTGGAGGCTGGATGAACAGGAGCCCATGGAGACTCGAGGAGGTCGACTGTAGCCTGTGGAGGCTGGAGGAGGTCAACGGTGGAGATGAACAGTATCTCGTGGAGTCCCGTTTTGTGGTACGCCACACCCCTCCCGATGAATAGGACCCCCGTTTTGACCGTAGCGCTCCAACACAAGTCCGTTTCGTCCATTTTTGCGGTACGCCACACCCCTCCCGATCAACAGGAACCCCGTTTCGACCGTAGGAGGTCCGTTTCGTCCATTTTGCGGTACGCCACACCCCTCCCGATCAACAGGACCCCCGTTTCGACCGTAGGAGGTCTGTTTCCTCTGTTTTGCGGTACGCCAGACCCCTCCTGACGAATAGGATCCCGTTTCGAATGTGGCCGGTTGAACACAAGGCCGTTTCCTCTGTTCTACGGTACGCCAGGCCTCGTTTCCATTGCCTGTTCCGTCCGAGCCCTCCCGATGAACACGACGACGCATTCCGTTCCGACCCAGCCGGTTGGCTCCCACGCGTTCCGTTGCCTCCCGATGAACACGACGCATTTTGTTGCCTCCCCATGAACACGACGCATTCCGTTGCCTCCCCATGAACACGACGACGATGATGTTTCTCTGTTTCGACCCAGCCATGCACACGAGCCCTGGCCGTACGTATGCGTGAGTAGGCGTTCAAGACCCCGGCCATATGTACACATACATGGTCGTATTTTCTTTCTTGCACCCTGGCCGTTGTACGTACGTGTACATGCTACATGCGCGCCTCTACTATGACATGTGCATGCCTCTTCATCGACCAGTATATATGTATGTACACGTTCGCGACCAGAATGACAATGCTACGTACGCTTCGACCAGGTGGGTCCTGACTGTCAGGCAATTCCTTGCGTGCGAAGATGTAGCTGGTGGGTCCCAGCAGTCAGGGGGGCGAATCGTTTTGTGTTTTTTTTGCCCGGACGCACTTCCTTGCGTGCGAAGGTGTAGCTGTTGGGTCCCAGCAGTAAGGGGGGCGAATCTTTTTTTTTGCCCGGACGCACTTCCTTGCGTGCGAAGGTGTAGCTCATGGGTCCCAGCAGTCAGTGGGGCGAATCGTTTTTTTCGGACGCACTTCCTTGCATGCGAAGATGTAGCTGGTGGGTCCCAGCAGTCAGGGGGCGAATCATTTTTTTCGGATGCACTTCCTTGCGTGTGAAGATGTAGCTGGTGGGTCCCAGCAGTCAGGGGGCGAATCATTTTTTTCTCGAAATACGGTGGCCCGTCCGGTGGGTCCCCATTGTCAGGTGGAGGAATAATTATTTTGCGCGAAATAAGGAGGCACTTCCTTGCAACTGCCATGGACCCAGCTGTCAGCCTCTCCACGTACAGTCCACGTCCGATGGAAGTCGTTCCTTGACCACGTTGACCACGCCGCACCGAGAGCTCCACGGCGGTGGACGATGGTGAGGCCTAGGAAGGGGACGACGCGGAGCCGGGGATGATGCAATAGTGGATGCACACGCGGAGAGGAGTATGAGGGTTCACTGGTTCGGCTGCGCTGCCATCGCCGCAGAATAATAGGGGGTGTGGGTGAGTGGAGGGATGGCCTGGCCAGCGGTGGGAGTAGTAGGGGGCGGTGAGGCCTCCGCGGCAGCACAGCCGACCATGGGAGGCAGGAACAGGCGGCACGACCGGCGCTGCTTTGGGTGGCTGGAGCAAGAAGACCAGAGGTTGAAGAAGCATGACGGCCGTTGGATGCACATCGTACGGCCACTGCAGCTAGAATCGTTTATATTGACTAAGTTGACAAATCCCTCCGCCCTGACAACTTAGTAGGCCCACAAGTCAGCCTCCCACCAAGGTGGGTCCCAGCTAGCAGGGGGAGTATTCATTTTTTTGTGCGTAATAAGGACGCACTTCCGGTGGGTCTGAGCTGACAGCGGGGGGAACATTTTTTTTGCGAAATACAGTGGCCCGTCCGGTGGGTCCCATCAGTCAGTGGGAATTTTTTTTTCACGAAATAAGGTGGCCTATCCGGTGGGTGTCTGCTGTCAGCTGGAGGAATAATTATTTTGCGTGTAATAAGGAGGCACTTCCTTGCGGCCGCCGTGGACCTAGCTGTCAGCCTTTCCACGTACAGTACTCTTCCGATGGAAGTCGATCATTGACCATGTTAACCACGCCGCGCCGAGAGCACCAGGGCGGTGGACGACGGTGAGGCCTAGGAAGGGGACGACGCGGAGCCAGGGAAGACGCAACAGTGGAAGACCGCGCGGAGAGGAGTACGAGGGTTCACTGGTTCGGCTGCGGTGTGAGGCTGCCATCGCCGCAGAATAACAGGGGGTGTGGGTGAGTGGAGGGATGGCCTAGCCAGCGGTGGGAG